>NW_024412403.1:46690058-46718451 GCF_014898765.1 Herpailurus yagouaroundi | reverse complement strand
AAAAGTAGCTCCCTCTTCCCTGGTTATTAGCATTCTAGGTCATTTCAGGAAGAATCCATATAAAATGACATTTTAGATTTTTTTTTTAATTTTTTTTTTCAACGTTTATTTATTTTTGGGACAGAGAGAGACAGAGCATGAACGGGGGAGGGGCAGAGAGAGAGGGAGACACAGAATCGGAAACAGGCTCCAGGCTCTGAGCCATCAGCCCAGAGCCCGACGCGGGGCTCGAACTCACAGACCGCGAGATCGTGACCTGGCTGAAG
The DNA here is from genome assembly GCF_014898765.1 of Herpailurus yagouaroundi. NCBI lineage: Eukaryota > Metazoa > Chordata > Mammalia > Carnivora > Felidae > Herpailurus > Herpailurus yagouaroundi. The sequence continues at coordinate 46,718,185 of NW_024412403.1, read as the reverse complement.
TTGGACGCTTAACTGACTGTGCCACCCAGGCGCCCCGACATTTTAGATTTTTTAAGCCATGCATAGGCTGGAAAATGTATGCTGCCCTGAGTGCCTGGAATCCTTTTACCTACTGACTTTTCTCCCTAGAGGGTGCTCTACTCTTGCCCTTAGACTCCGGAGAGGAGTTATCAAGTTGTTATCTAAAAGCCAGAATCATTGGGCCTGGGTGGCTCAGTTGGTTAAGCCTCAGACTTTGGCTCAGATATGATCTCACAGCTCATGAGTTCAAGCCCCATGTGGGGCTCTGTGCTCACAGCATGGAGCCTGTTCAGATTCTTTGTCTATCTCTCTCTCTGCCCCTCCCCCGCTCATGTGCTAGCTTGCTCTGTTTCTCAACAATAAATAAATAAGCATTAAAAAAAATAAAAGCCTGAATCATAAGAGAGAAATAAAAATTTACATCACAGAGAAGCTGAGGGACTTTCTAGAACCAACAGCTATTTAGATCCAGGAGAAATGCTCTATTTCACTTCATTATTTGTCTACATTGCTCAGGATTCAGCAGATAATGCTATTAACTGTAATAACGCTTATGGACTTTTCTGATTATATAAATAATACATATTATTTGTTTCGACGATTGGTATATCCCTGGCACATACTAAATGCTCCATAGGTAATTGTTGAACAAGTGAATAAATGGCAGATAACTTGAAAAAAAATTCAGAGAAATTTAAAGAAAAAGCCTTTGTAATCCAACCTCATAAAGATAAACCATATTATTGTTTTTATATAGTTTCTTCTCCTTCTTTTTCTTTTCTCTGTCTTCCTGTCTTACTCTGCATAAGTAAATACTCAACCCTTGAACAACACGATTTTGAACCGCACAGTCCACTTACATGTGAATTTTTCAATACATACACTAAGGTAACACACATGCATTTTCTCTCCCTTATGATTTTTTAACATTTTCTTTTCCCTACCTTAATTTATTGTAAGAATACAGTGTATAATACAGATAACATGCAAAATATGTCTTAATCCACTGTTCCATTATAGTGAGGCTTCCAGGCAGCTTTAGGCTGTTAGTAGTTAGGTTTGGGGGACTAGAAAGTTATATGCAGATTTTCCACTGCACCAGGGCCCGTACCCCAAACCCCTAAAATTTATCAGGATTTTAATGTGCATAGTCCTAAATTTAATTAATATTTAAATTTTTTTTTCAACGTTTATTTTATTTTTGGGACAGAGAGAGACAGAGCATGAACGGGGAAGGGGCAGAGAGAGAGGGAGACACAGAATCGGAAACAGGCTCCAGGCTCTGAGCCATCAGCCCAGAGCCCGACGCGGGGCTCGAACTCACGGACCGCGAGATCGTGACCTGGCTGAAGTCGGACGCTTAACCGACTGCGCCACCCAGGCGCCCCTAATTAATATTTAAACAAAGGAATGCATGCGGTAAACAATGATGCATGTCAAAGTGTAATTTATAACTGTTTTCATTTTGCTGTTGTTATGATGAAATAACTTTGGCATATGATAAATTGTAAATAGGTCTTTGCAATGTTTGAAGCAATTAAAATGTCAGAGGGGTGCCTGGGTGGCTCAGTAGGTTGAGCATCAAACTTGGCTCAGGTCATGATCTCATCGTTCATGGATTCCAGCCCTGTGTCGGGCCCTGTGTTGACAGCTCAGAGCCTGGAGCCTGCTTCAGATTCTGTGTGTGTTTCTCTCTCTCTGCCTCTCCCCCACTCATGCTGTGTCTCTCAAAAATTAATAAGCATTTTAAAAATGTCATATATACGAAGCATAGAAATCTAAGAGTATTGTTCCCTGCACAGAATGTATGCTACATATATAATCATAGCAATGACATTTCTTCAGATTTTGAAGCCCAAGTATCCATGAATATACACCCAACTATCCTCTTAAAAATAAGAGGTTAAATTTGATTTCCAAATTCTTACTTCATCAATACGCCATTCCATTGGCTATTAATCCAGTTATTAATCATATCTGGGTTTATTCAACCATTCTTCGGTTTCAGAAAGATCAGCATTTAGAAATTTATTTTAATTTACAAGCATGTGATACTTCTGTCTCACATTATCCATGAAATATTAAATATGGTCTCCTGAGAGCTAAACTCAAGTGTTTTTCTCCAATTAGTATCCTGTTTAAACATATTAGCTTAATCAAAAATAATTTTTTTATGTTTATTTTGTCTTCGTTCCTGTCATTATAACAACCACCGTAACCTGCACTGCCAAATCAGCTATACAATAAAATCTGTACTTGCAACTCTGGTTTGGAGAGCCAGAAGTAGAGTTAGAATTATGTAACTTTAGTTTCTATTTGATAGCTGCACCATCATGTCCTCAAGTTTTTCCCTTGGCTCCGTCTTCACCACTCCCTGGCAATAGTAACAAGAAGTTGAGGGCTTCTGCCCCCTCATGCCTTTCAGTGCCCCTCACAATCATGCACTGTAGATTTATGAAGGAAAAAAAAATGACTCCTGCCCCTAAAGAATGCATTGACAATTATTCTTTATTGCAGCATCATGTCGTGGCTACAGGTATAAGTTTTGGAGACAGGCTGCATGAGTTCAAATCCTGGCTCAACTGCTTATTAGAAATGTGGACAGGTTGCCTTATCTCTCTAAGCCTCAATGTCTTCATCTTTTGTAACACTCTCTACCTCAGAAGGTTGTGAGGATACATGATTTAATGCATTTAAATAATTTAGAATAAAGTCTGCCATCAATAACTGAGAATACTGTCTATCATATGGTGAGTAACCAGTAAATATTAGCTAGTAGCTCTCATCATCACTATTTTCATAAACATCATCTTGATCCTTTTGACACAGATTGAAGCCTTTAGCATCAACCACCCATTGAAGGTGACAGTCTCAGGTGTAAAACTCTTCTTGAACCTGACTCCTTGAACCTGACTGACTCCTCAATCACTTCCCCTCTCTTGCATTTTCCTGCTGCCAACTCTCCGGCCCTCTCCTTCTTTCATAAACTCCCCTTCTTTCTACTGTGCGGCAACCTGATGGAGGCTGACAGACCTTCCACCCAGAATGTGGTTCAGCTGTCAAAACTGATGATGCCGCACACAAAGCAAAAGGTTATAAAGAGATTTATTATGCATGTAATGAAGTTTTCCAGAAAGAGCGGAGTAAGCTCCCAAGTAGGTCTGAAAATGGCCTGACAAATCAGAGAAGGGCAACTGGCTTAGAGTTTTATGGTGGTTAAAGGGTGGGACTGGGGGGGAGTGACTCCCTTGCATGACTTGAATTTCCCATGGGTGCCAAAATAGGGAGCACCCAGCTTTCCTATTAGCTTTCCCAGGTGTGAGACAGAAGGAGAAGGACCAGTGGGGTTTGGGAGCTATGAGGAGTCAAGTATCGGAAGTGGAGTCAGACTCTTTATTACACTACCCAGGCTGAGGGTTCCACCATCTTTCCAAGGCAGCACCACATTTCTTGGTGGTGGAGGGAGCTCTTTCTGGCCTGCAGCTTCAACCACAATAGTACCCCTAGTCTCCCCTGCCCTGAAAAGCCACACAACATAGTAGCATTTCTCCTGATTGGTTGCCAAAAACAAATTTATTCTTCAGAAAATTACCAATAAAGAAAGGACATGTTACCAAAATTTAAGTCATAGCTAAAACCACATACCCTAAGTGTTTCTTTATGAAGTTCTTTCACAGCTTTTACTCATCTCTTTTAATCTCAAAATAATTGTATGAAGCTGTAACATCAGAGAGACTGCTATTCTACTATGCAGCTATAATAAGAACTCTCAACTGCACACAAAAATCAAGCGGGGCTGTGGCATGGGTAATACAAGACAAAATGAGTAGCTTAAAAAATAATGTATATTCTGACTTTAGAATGCACTATGTAATGTATCTATTGTTAACCTTGGTAATGAAATTGTTTGATATTCCTGAAACATATATCAACTGATGATGAGAACCTCAGAACAGGTGGGGACAAGAAGGGTCATCAGCACATAATTGAGAAGAGAATACTAAAAGAATAGTATGCCAATTCAAGGTGGGTTTGCTAGGTATATGTTTTAGGCTGAATGCCTAAATATTGACCTGTTCTGTGTAATAGGTTTGCCATCTTGAGTTTCCTAAGAAATTAATACTGAGACTAGAAGAAGGGTTCTCTAACTTTGCAATACTTATGACTTTGTTTTATAATTTTTAACCTAATAGTCCCTTGTTTTTTGGCTTTAAACTTCCTTGCAGCCAATGTGAAAAGGGAAACCTGAACAAAATTGTATGGATGTGACCACAAGTCTTACTTCTGATCAGCATGAATGAATCAATATTAGCAACATGAATCTATTTAATTCCAGTCAGAAGCAAAGAAACATCATCATTTGGTTACTTTTTTGTAGATTTACCATACATAAATTAATGGTACCCACCAGACTTTGAAATAATACAGTTTACAGATATTCCTTTCACCCACTCCCTTTATGAAAGCCTCACTGTCTGGGTTCCAACTTGGAATCCAATGACTCAGTAGCTACTGTGAACCTTTTCCTTCACATAAGATGTTCTCTTTCATTTGTTATAGCTAATAAATGGTTTATTGGCTATTGCATGCAGTTATTAGTCATGTATTGAAGACTGGCTCACTTGTAGAAATGATGTGAACACAATATATTTTGGAAAAAAGGTCTTTAAAGGCCATTTCACAAAATATGATTACCATTCATTCCTGAATAGCAGCTATGAAATTTAAGGGGAATCCTTGAATCACATAATTAAACAGACTTCAGATCACTTACAGACTTCAGTTCAACAGACATTGATGGAATGCCAGGCCCAGACCGTGTCCTTGTACTAGGTAAACAAGGGTGAGTGTGTTCTGTTCCATGTTCTCTAAGAGCTTAGAGTTTAAAGAAGCAGGTCATTTCATGAAGTGTGATGTTTTCATGTGGAAGCCTGTTCTAAGGAAAACTCTGGCTTTTTCTCATAGGTTGGTACAATAGGCTTTTCATCAATTTTGTGCTAAGGAGGCATATCTTCTTCTTCGTGTTACAAACCTATTTCCCAGCAATGTTGATGGTGATGCTTTCATGGGTTTCATTTTGGATTGACCGAAGAGCTGTTCCTGCAAGAGTTTCCCTGGGTAAGGTTTTTCTGAATCTTTGTGAAATGCTAATATCAGAGAAAGTTCAATGAAGGTAAATAAAAAGGGATGATAAGTAGAGAGAAAGGAGTGATGGTTTAGTAGTGATAGTTAGAGACTTACACTCAGGTTATAACATTGATCTCAACAGCCTCAGCGGCAAACTGTAATTGGACTCTTTCCTTGGAAACTGAGACATTAGGTATGAAGCCTGCACCAGCTGACCAAATGCTGACTAATAAGGATAAATTATGAAATTATGAAGCATAAACAGCCTCACTTTACAAACCTATCTCCTCACTTTCAGGAAACCTTCCCATCCCTTGCCCAAACCCATTTTGCTATGCATGACAAACCTTTGCATCATAGAAAAAAGAACCTTCAATCCACTATACTACTGGTATCCTAATAAATTACTTCTTGAGATAGGGGGCAATGCCAATTAGAAATCATGCCTTAACCTAAACACCAAAATCAGAATCAACTGCAGTGAAATTTCAGTTATTGTGGTACTTTAGTTGGCAAGCGATTTCAAGTGGAGAGACATTGCCAGCTTCATGAAGTTACCACACAGGTGTGATTATATACTCCACCTAGCATGTTATATGCCACTGTCACACATACTGATTTATGGGAACCATTTCAGACCCACTTAGCAGTTACTATGTTCTTACTAAGTGCAGGATGCCTGGCTAAGCACTTAGATAACACGTTACTTAATGAGAACTCAAGAGTCCATTCCACTTGCCTTCTTGGCTGGTTCAGGGCAGAGCTCCCTTCATTTCAGCTGATTTTGTTTTCACCTGTAATGCTCTATCTAGAGAGAAGATTGTTATAAGTGCTTCACAATCATTGTAATTATCACACAATTCATTCCAGAAAGGGTGATTTCTAAGTTAATGTTCGCAAATTATATGCATACTTCAAAAGACCGTTTGAAAAGACATAAATTGTCATTAATATTAATAATTTGTTCACCTCTTTCCCCTATTAAAAGCTTCAATCTACAAGCATTTGAGGCTTGAATATCTTCATGGGAAAAAATACCATCTGAATAAGTAATTAAAGTATTGTGGCTGTTCCTTCACATCAGAACAGTCATGCCCTGACCTCAGTGCAGCAGTGGGACAGGGTAGAATTGAACAGGAGGCTAAAGGCACATTACCAGCCCTCAAGACAGAATGAGAAAGACATTCAGTCTCTAAAGGTTTATAAACATGATTTTCAGATTCCTGAAGCCAACTACTCAGCTCTTACGCTTTGAAAATGACAAGTAATTAAAGCTGGTTCCAGGGTGGGTTGGGGTGAATGGAAAACACTGAAATGCATTTAAGTAACCCCTGAAATTCTATGCTTCTTGCATCTACATTGGGTCCCTGCAGGGTTGGAAAATTGCTATGCAGATTTGTATAAAATAATATACAAATCAGAAGTGTCCCTTTCCCCTCTTCTCTTAATAAAGGGAACTGTAGTATTCCTATACCACTGCTATCTTCTCAGGTTTTTGCTTCCTAACACCCTCAAGTTTTTTCAAAGGTATTTTGGGCTCTGCTTTACTGGCTGTTCACAAATACTACTGGGCTACCTGATTCTCCAGAAGGTCCTTCTATCTTTCTATCTTACTCTTGCCTTTTCTCGGTTGTTCCCCCTCCATCATCTGAAGCTCTGAAGTATTTGACACTATTAAGCATCCTCTCCAAATTCAGAATCAGGTGTAGTGGTCAAGAGCCCAGCCTCATCTTCCTCATCTGCAAAATGAGATGATTAATACAGCCTTCCAAGGTCACTGTATGAAATAAATGGGAGCATTTATGTCAACTGCCTAGGCTGTGCCTGGCCCATAGTGTTTGATGAGACTAAACAAACAATAAGTTTGTTTTCGGTACTCTGTACTAGTCTAGGTTTTCTCCTTTTTTAGACTTTTCTTTCATTTGTACTCCTACTTTGTCTTCCTTCTACTCCCTGAGTAGGTAATCTGGGTAATTACCTTCCAAGGTTTTGCTCGCTTTTGATTCTCTCATCAAACGGAACAAGCCTTTGCTTCTGACTACTGTCTCTATGAAAGCAAATCCCAACCCTGTCTTTATCACAAATCTTTCTCTCAAGTTCTAGATACTACTCCCAGCTGCCCGCCTGGACTTCATTTCCAGATACTACAGGTACTCCACATGTTCAAAACCCAACAAACTACTCTTCCCAACTCTGCCACCCCTGCCCAAATCCCACTTATTCTCTTGACTTTTCTTGTTCTTCTAAGGGCCCCGAATGTGTTGAGTCTTTCACTATTGGACCCTTAATTTCCTTAGTCTTGGGCAGTCATTCTTAGGTTCTTAGGACCCATTTACACCTTAAAAATTATTAGGAACCCTAGAGAGCTTTTGTTTTGTGGGTTATATCTATCATTATTTAGCCATGTTGGCTATTGAAACTGAATTTTTAAAAATCTGCATTAGTCCATTTAAAATTAGCAATAATAAACTCATTAAAAGTTAACATTCTATGAAAAATAACTTCTCTAAAGGCATTTTTTAAAGTTTTCTTTCTTTATTTATTTTAAGAGAGACAGAGACATTATGAGTCAGGGAGAGACAGAGAGATAGGGAGAGAGAGCATCCCAAGCACACTCTGCACTGTCAGCACAGAGCCCAATGAGGGGCTCAAACTCACGAAACCGTGAACTCATGACCTCAGCTGAAACCAAGAGTTGGATGCTTAACCGACTGAGCCACCCAGGTGCCCCATAAAATAACTTTTTTCTAAAACAAAAAATATTAGTGAGAAGAGTGGTATTGTTGTACATTTTTGCAAACCTTTAATATCTGGCCTTCTGGAGGGCAGCTGGATTCCCATCTCTGCTTCCTCATTCAATCTGTTGTAATAGGTTTTAGTTGAAATATTGGAAGGAATCTGCTTTGTTCAGATATGTGTTAGAGAAAAGAGCCATATTTCAATAGTGTTGCGCATAGTCTTTCTTGACATTGCACCAAAACTCAGAAAGTGACAGTTTCTTAAAGGTTAATTACAATGTGGAATCTGATATTCTATCAGTGAATTTTTTTGTACTCTATTAGATTAAAATTCATTGATCTAGCTTGCATTTTGCCTAGATCTTTTCACCCGTGCATCAACCGTTTGAAAAATACTGGTGCACTGAGTTATACAGATCTTCTCAATGTTCATGTAATTAATTATATAAATTCAAAAACTCACATTTATTAATCTCATCAAAAAGTTTTTGAGTAATGGAAAAACTCTCAAGCTCATAGTGATACATACAAGTTTAACATCATTCTAGTTTTGACTTGAAATCTCAAATTTTATCATTTAGCAACAAACATCATTAGTTGCTTTACTTCAAGTGATAGGCTTACTTTACTCAGTTTTGACAAAATGCCTGAAGATACCCAAATCTGAACAACCAGAGTTTCTCTGTGAGTTGTTCTTTTAAGTGACAGTGATGTCCCATTTTTAAAAGTGTCTCCTGTTCAGCTCATAACTCAACTGTCTGAGCATTTTCCCTCAAGACAGCCATTGCTGTTTGGTATGGAGAAGTGCCTTATATATACTGCTCATTTCATCAACCAGAATATTAAAAAGGTATATACACAAAGGCTGTAATTTAATAAAATTAAAACGTTTTACTGATTTCTTTTCACTGTGGTACTGACAGTTAAAGAATACAGTGATTGTCAGTTGCTAGACCAGGTGGGTGTTGCTGCCTGAATTCATGATAAGGCAACAGTAACTTTTCCCAGCAGTGCTTCCCACCATTGCAAATATCAACATAGGGAAAAGGTAAACAATGTCTCAGTATTGTGAAATTCATCTTCACTATACAGACCCTCTGAAAATGTCTTGGAGAGCCCAAAGGAGCCACTGACCACACTTTGAGAACTGTGGCTATAAGGTACCTAAATCTTCAGAGTTAGCCTTCTCTATAAAAAGTCCTCAGATATGCTTATCCTTTCTCTTCCATTCCTCCTGCCTTGACCAGTGCTGGGACCCTTGTTAATTTTTCCTGGATTGCCCTAACAGATCCCTACCTGCCCAGGGCCATTTTGCAAGGCTGTGACATCTGATCCAGATGGGAGTAAGGAGCAGAAATCCAGCCCGAGCTCTATGGGACATGGTATGGGATGATATCCTCCGGAAAACGGGCACCATTTGCTGATTTGCACAAAGCTGTAGTAGGGGCTTGTATAGGCCTTGTACTTGCTTATTTCACTTCCTATTCTTCTTGCCACAATCCAACCCTACTACCAGAGTAATATTTCTAAACTCAACTGTGATCACAACACTCTCATCTCAAATGCCACTGAAGTAAATATTCTCAGCTTGGAATTCAAGGTGCCTCTTGAGGGTTGCCAGATGAAATACAAGACACTTGGTTGAATTTGAGTTTTAGATAAGCACCAAATACTGTGTTAGTATAAGTATATCCTGAACATTGTATGGGATGTACTTATACTAACACATTATTTGTTGCTTATTTGAAATTCAGATATTACTGAGTGTCCTGTATTTTTATCTGCTGCATCTTTAACCATACTCCTGCCCCAAGTGGTTGTCTAAGCTTCAACCAGTTTGAATATTCAGTGTTCTCAACAGTTGCTCATGACTAACTGCTTATGTTATCTATAGTACTTCTATACCTTTATTCTTGTTCTTACTCTACCTATCTTCCTCTGTCAAAGTCTTGCCATTTCTCAATGGCCACAAACTTCTACTGATGGCACCAGGCAGACATGGTCTCTCCAATATTTGAGCCACATGGCACTTTGTATCTCCCCTAAGGTATCTCTTCTACCTTACTTCCTCTATCTTGTAATAGCTACAGGGTGCCGTGGTAGCTTATCCTGTCTCCTGTATTAGAATGTGAGTTCCTTAAGGACGAGGATCGTTATTACCATCTTTTCTGTTCCTGTAGTGACTAGTACAGTATCCTGCACAGATTTTGTTCTCAATACATAGTTGTTAAATTGCTAATGTTTAACCCACAATGTTTTTAATAACTGTATTTTAGTTACTAACTGAAAACAATAAGGATTCATTGTTGGCTAAGACCTTTCCACATTTGGATTCATTTGCTAAGTAAGGATGAATCATTTGCTTGTTAAGATCCTTTCACATTTGTCATGTTTCAAATGAAAAACAATAGAGGCTGAACGGCATAGAAGTATCAATTGTGATTTTTCATAAGAGATAATAGCTACCATAATTTGGAATGTGGGATGGGTTAAACATACTAATCTATATTTCCATATGATTTGGTTTGGAGAGGGAATGAGACTATTATAAAGTTGTTCAAGGATGTTTTAACCCTCATGGAAGGATGAGTAGTACTGTACTGTCATCTCTTCCTTCTATCTCCCTCCTCTTCCCTTGCCTCCATCTTTCTCATTTGGCTCCTCTAGGTATGCCATTCATACTGCATATTAAGTAATAGAGTCATTTACCAGGAACAGACATGGCAGAGAAAGACAACTGAAGTTTTCAGGCATGTAGACACTAATTAAGAAAAATGTCTTCTAACAGAGGATATGACATATGCCTGAAAAAAGTAAATAATTAGGAGTAATTCATTTAACCATCATAGAGGTTACCAGAACTTCTAGGCACTGGACTCTGACACCACCTTTGTGCAGCAATGGTTGTTAGTTTCTGGCCGTAGACTCGTGGTGTTAGGCTATCCGACCTACCTTCTTTTCTCTCAGATCACTTGATATTTTCTTTCTGCTTAGGCCTACAGGGAAAATGTTTTTATTCACTTAAACATAAATGTAGATACCTATGCCTTCGAAAGACCTGTCCACAGCACAACTACTGAATACACAACTGACTCAATAGTTCTATAAGGGATGCCTACGTGCCCTATTGCCATCACCCTAGTCAATGAACCTCTCCATCACATGTGAAGAAAAATGGCCAATGAAACACAAAGATCAGTATCTCTCACTAGACCAAAGGGTTCTTAGGACCCTATATGTGTCCTTAAGAGTTAATATGGCATAACTGCATAACTGGCATAATGCATAATATGGCATAACTGGCTCAGGGGAGTTCAGTCCCATGGGCCAGGCCCAATATTGTCTCCTAACACTTTCCTGACCATGCAGAGCAATATTGGTAGGTGAGAAGATAATTTTCTAATCCTAATCTAAACAGAACCTTTCTTTGACTAAATGGTCACTTCATATATTTAAAGTGCCTTTATTGGGATGTTAACTTTAAAGGGTTTGGAAGGAATACACTTTGTCAAGATTAATGCATTTCTAAGGAGTGGCTCAAGACATAAGTGTTTTAATCAGTAGATGTAACACTCCTGACTCAAGTTCTATTGCTTTAGGAATTTGTATATCAGTTTTCTCATCCTTTACTTGCAGACTCAAACAATCTCTCCTCCCTACTCACTATTTTTTTTATTGCTCATTTTAAACAAGGAAAATCTAAAATGCCTGTTTAAAAATAAATAAAGCTATAGTAAATTAGCTGTACTAAGTATCCTTTTAAGGAAAATGATAGTATATTGCTCTCTGGCAAAAAATAGATAATGCAGTTTCCTTTTACTGGCCATCGATTTAGTGGCCTTTCACTAGTCATCTATTTAAAATGCCCAATAAGATCTATCTGGCATGTAGGAAACTCATATATGGGTTCTAAACCTTTATTTTGTCCATTAAGCCCCATGTTACGGTTCGTTGAAAAAAACTCAAGTTCTATCTTCTATATTGTAGAAACCAGTAAAAAAAAGACATTAAATTTTTTTAACGAATAAGGTAAACTACTAGATATGAATATTAGTGCAGGATTCATTCAGTTTTACCAGTGAAATCCTGAAAGGAATAGGACTTTTAGCTTTTTGAAAAGCACAAAGTATACCTCCTGACATAATTCTACTCTCAGCTTTATAGTGTCTTCCTCTCAGAGATGCTTCATGTATAGAGATTGGTTTATAATGTTAGAAACAAAAAGAGATCCCTCTGGAATGAGAAGCAGCAGGTTTGCATATAAAAAGCATGGGTTCCACACTCAGAAAATTTGTAGCCCTGCTCCTGACTCAGGAGTTTTTCAAACTCAGGCTGGTTACTTAGCCCCTCTCAGCTCATATTTCTTTTCTGCAATGTGTGGCTAATAATATTTACTTACCTAGGTTTGTGGTGGATAAACATTCAATAAAGGCAAGCAAGCTTTATTTAATAATCTTGCCCCTCCCCCCCTTTCTCTGCCCCTCCCCTGCTTGTGCTCTCTCTCTCTTAAAAATAAATAAAAACATTTAAAAAAAAATCTTGCCTTCAGCTACACATACACTTGTAATGGGAATAAAAAAAAATCACATATCCACATTTAGGTAGCAAGGATACAGCATCCACTGATATGCAGATGGTCCATACTACCGTTGTTGGGGAGATCTGGGACTCAGTGAGACAGTGGCCTGTATTTAATGGTAAGAGCTAGGATAGCATTTAGGTTTCTTATCCTGGAGTTTGAATCAGTGTCAAGGTAAGACTCCAGGGCCCTCCCATGGTGACTGCCAAAATGCCAAGTCCTTGGTCTTGATCATACAAATGGAAAACTTAATTTGAAATTGAATGGCTCTGTAGATCTGTCATTGTCTTTGATATGGGCTCCCTCAGATGAGAACCTTGAAGAATTATTGTAGAAGGGTGGAAGTGTGTGATGAAAGCTGTCCACATGCTGTGTCTGTACATTTAGGAGTAAATCATGGTGCTCTTCCTGCTGTTCGGGACTCTGTCTGTTGACATTAAAATGTCCTCACAACTTATAAAAATCATTAAGGACTCCATTTGTGCCTCCCTGGTGGGAAGTTAGGAAATAAAACTGTGCCAGCTAGTGTACATTTCAAATATTTACAATACTGTACTTTTTCTCCAGGCAGCACTCTTGCTGCGTCCCTCTGAGAAATTAGTGCAGACACAGACTAGCCCACCCCGAGGCCAGCATTTTGTTAAGGAAATCTCGAGTCACTTCTTTCTCCATTGTGCCCCAGAATCTTGATCTCATTACCTCTGATGCTTATGCCAGAGGATAAAGAAGGGAAAGGGAGAAAAGAAGAGGGAAGGGGAGAGACTGGCCGACAAGGAAGGGAAGGAAAGGGAGGGGGAGGGGTGGGGAATGTAAATGGCATTTCACAGTCAAATAGCAAGTATTTACGCTGAACTGAGCCTCCAGGATCACACTTCCATCCTAAATCTCAACTGAACTGTAGTTTCAGTAACAAGGGACAAAGTGATAGCAATACTAATGGCTCATAAGTATTCTATATGAAAGAAAAATATGGAAAATGACAAGATCACTGTCTGGTGAATGAAAGATTAAAGATTGACTCAAAGACAATTTCTTAACAGTAAATTGCAAAATGACAGGAAAGGGTAGTGGGAATGGTTTTAGAATTTCTTTTCCAGAAGGAATTTTAAAATTGAACACATTTGAACCTTTCTGGGATGGTTTAAAGAGGCCCAACTGAAGGCAAATGAGTGAGTGAGTCCTTAGAAATATGTTTGAGTCTGTGAAGTCTTTAGATGGGGGGAAGGAAACATGGACGGTTGGGGTGAGGGCAAGGCAAAGAGATAGACAAATCCAAGGAGAGCTTCTTGCTTGGGCTCAAGATGTGTACTAGGTTAACATGCAGGGATTCCTCCCCCACTCCCAGCTTTGATCATCTGAAAGTGTTCCAGAAAAACATACCCTGGTGTAATCCAGCACCAGATCCTAGAACACTGAGCTTGTCACTGTTCTCCAATGGCAGGAATCACTACAGTGCTGACCATGTCCACCATCATCTCTGGCATGAGTGCCTCCATGCCCCAGGTGTCCTACATCAAGGCCGTGGACGTGTACCTGTGGGTCAGCTCCCTCTTTGTGTTCCTGTCAGTCATTGAGTATGCAGCTGTGAACTACCTCACCACAGTGGAAGAGTGGAAACAATTCAAGAAGACAGGGAAGGTATTGCCTGGCTTTAACTATCTGATCCCTTTTGGAATGTGAAAAAGACTGTCCTTACCTATAACCCTCTCCTGACAGTGTTGTAAGCCCTTGTATTAAGTCTATATGCCTTGGCAAGATGCAAGTTCACAGGATTTAATATTGAACTCCATTCTGCCTGTGCTGACTGGTTTCCTCAGCATCCTCATTCACCTTTGCCAGGAGGGTTTTCTCCTGTGAGGAATTTCTCTCAGTGTGCTCCTCTCCACCGGCTCTATCCTTTGAAAAGAAAGGGTTCAGGTGTAAACTACATCCTTTCAAGAAGATGATGATGATGATAGCTAACATTTAATGTGTGTTTATTCTATATTGGTATTGCACTAACCACCTAATGACACAGCATGTCATTTAATTCTCAGAGTAGCCCCGAGAGGTAGGTACTGTATAACCCTCATTTTACAGAGGTGAAATAGGAGCAGCTAGGGAGTAACCTGGCCAAGGTCACACAGCCAAAGAGGAATTAGGATTTGTTTCTGGGTCTCCCTGACTCCAATGGCTGTGCTCTCAATCCATAAATGATGTGCTTCTCTCCACCAGAGCTAGGATTTATGTGTCTCTTCTTGTTACTTGGGAGAGTGGCAGAGCATAAAGAGAGGTTCTTCTCTCCTTAGGATACTGGGGATAAAAGGTGGTTTCTGGGTTCTAAATGTCATCACATGTTTCTTGTGCCAGGGTTTAGTAAACATGGACAGATTGATCTCTACCTGCTTTGTTTCACAAAGGATCAGGGCACCGGTTCCCTGTTATTATGACAACTGACATAAGATATTGTACTTAAGAAACATAATTAATCTGTTTGGTAGCCTGTACTTAAGGCTGTATATATACATATATATGTGTGTGTGTGTGTGTGTGTGTGTGTGTAGCATCTATGAACATGATTTTAATGAAATATATTCACATTGGTTTGAGAAATTCTTATATGCATACTTATGTACACCCAAAACATTATTTAATATTTGTTATACCTCTAGTGAGAGTGTTTCTTACTTTTCAGAGTGTTTTATATCCTCTTCTCAAATTGAGCCTTCATCTCAGCTCCATGATGTAGGCCTTGCAGAGATTATTATCTCTATTTTTGAGATGAAGCGGCAGAGTTTTAGTGAAGTGATTTGTCAAGAGATTCACAGCCAACAGAGATGCATTTGAAATTCAGATCTCCTGTAATACCACTTCCTTCTTCTATTATATCCCCTTTGAATCAAAGCTGTAATAAGAGCTGATTTTGCTTTATTGCTGATGCCTCCGTTTCTTTTGTTGACACTGTGTATGTGTCCCCACTGCACACATACCCATATGACTTCTAGGCAGATGTGAGAGAACTGGGAGCTTCTGGACAAGTATGCAGTGATGGGTGTGTGCACATCACCTGGGATTTGTTCAGATATTCATTCAGCAGATGTGGGGTGGGATTGGAGTCTGCATTTCTAACAAGTCCCAGATGCCATCGATCCATTGCCTGCACTGAGAATAGCAACAATTTAGATAATCTGTGAATTAAAGGTGACAGAGAAAAAAGACGTGTGATAAGAAAAAGAATGTTGTTGTCATTCTGTTCTATTTTTATGTGGAAGTGGTTAACCCAAGCAAGAGGCACTGTAGGAATTTGGGCACATCTCTATCCAGTCTTTTGGTTCCAAACTGTCTACATCTATCCACTCCCACCTGCCACACAACACATATGTTCACACTACCTGAATTTTAGTTTTCACTACTTGGGGCTATACACACTCTTCTTGTGTACCAATAAGAAGAAAATCTTTTAAGTTAGTAAGTACCATCCATTTAAAAAAAATTTTAAGTTGTGGTAAAAGCCACATAACATAGAACTTACCATCTTAACCTGTTTTTAAGTGTGTAGTTCAGTAGTGTTAAGAATACTCACATTGTTGTACAAGCAATCTCCAGAACTTTTTCATCCTACAAAACTGTAACTCTGTGCCCATTCAACAACTCCCCATTCCCCTTTCCCCAGCCTCTAGGAACCACCATTCTAAGCATCCACCTTCAAAGGTGCAATTATCTCAAAGAAATGTCCTACCATTCATATATTTGTGGGGCAAAATAAAAGAACACAGATTTGGAGTCAGAAGTAGTGATGCCAAACCTAACTCTGCCACTTTCTAGCTTTTTGTTCCTGGATCTCATTCTTCATTTTCAAAATGGTGGGATTTCTTCCCTATTTACCTCATAGGGCTGTTGCGAATAATGTAATAAATGGGTCTGAAACTTTTGCAAACTGTAACATGCTACACAAATATTGAGTTATTATTGTGATTAATGCCCAGCTCATGTGCTCTGAACAAATAGTGGTTTTAACAAGGAAAGTGGGAACAGGCTGTCTGAGATGAGATATTGTTAAAGGGGTAGGATGCCCTGGTGAGGGGCAGGGTAGAAGGATATGTCTGTAGGTTTGGGGGGATAATTGGTGATACTTCTTTTCTCTACGCCTGAAGTGGGAAACCAGTTTTAGAGAAAGATGTGGAAACCAGGCAGATGGGAGGATGTCACCTTTGTTGTTGATAAAGCAGTTTGGAGTAAGTGCTTAGATATGGGAGCAGGAGGTCTCACTAATACTTCATCACTGTACTAAATGTGCTTACCCCTTCTGGTCACTGGTGAAGCTAGACAATTCAGGACTCTCCCTGTAAGGAAAATCTCCTTTTACCTCACTTCAGAGAACAAACTTAGGTACCAATGCAGATCCTAAAGTGAGGACTCAAAAGGAGCTGCTGAGCCACACATGCTAATTCCTTCTGCGAAACCTCTAGGATGGAATAATGCGGGGATAGTGAGAAAGACCGGGAATCTTAGGCTATGGAGTTCCTTCCGATGAAATCACGAAGTGAAGCAAAGCTCATTTCCTGCCACCACCACCATCACACACCCTGTCCCAACCTCCCCCAGGTGCCAAGAGCTGGGAGAACAGTAAGGATCATGGAAAAATTGTCCTTACTGTTGACCTTTGCCCAGAAAGGAGAAAGGAAATTCTTTTCTTTCTTCTTCCTTCATCTGAACATTTTCCTACTTCCAGGACTTAGAACTCCACATAAAACAGTCAAATCTATACTTTAGATATAATATGCCTTAGGTATGTGCTTATTTGTAGGCTGGAATGAAAAATTAAAGACCCACTCTAAAACTGTTTCTATTAGAACAACCAACTTATGAAATTGCGGAAATTAGCACCCTACTGGTAAATTGTATACTGCAAGATTTAATCAATTATATGAATGGTTCTAAATTATCATAGTGTCCAGTGGGATAACTCAGCAGTGTTCTGGGTGGGTATAGTAAAACCGCGGAAGAGATTATACTAGTTATTCTGTTCTCAGATCCAGAGTTGAATATATTCTTAGTGTTATTTTTTACTATCTGAGGTTAGTTTTTGAGTCCTGATCTTATTTTATGTTCATATCATCCGTTTTCATTTTGTTATGAAAAGTTCCTATGGCTAAAACAAAAAAGGACAACATAACTTGAGTATGGGTCCTTGGTTAGTTTACTGACTACACAAAATATTCTCTATGTCTCTTGAATTCAGTAAAATATTAGTTTTTTTAATTGCTGTGAACCAAATACATGTTTTGGCAGACTTTATTCTGTAGCTTCCAATTTGAATTCTGAATAATTTCAGCCAGTGGTAGCCTATTCATATTTGCTCATTTTTTTAACTTCCCTATAGATCACGAAGTGATTTCATTTTCTCAGAAAGCAATTAGTAACACCTACTTCCTAGACACAGTTCTGTATCAGTGAGAACCACCATCTCCCTCAAAGTAAAACCTTAAAGAAAAGTGGTAGTTTAGATTTAATCAGGCACTGGAGCCAGAAAGCATTGATAATTCATTCTCTCCTTCCAAAAAATAAGCCAATTTCAAGTTGTTTAATTGGGCTGTGTTGGTATCATTTATAGGTACTTCTCAGCAACAAATGAGAAGGGTTGACCAATTTGCATTTAAAGAGAGCAGCTAAAATCATTTCCTATCCCTACTCCAAATTTAAGCATAAGTCGATCACCTGATAATATTGTTTTGGTTTTGGACAAAAAATTACACTGACCAGGCGTATTACTGTGTTTTCTCTAAAGACAAAAATATGTTGAAAAGCAAATCCAATTGGTTTTGCTGATAAATCATATTCAATTTCAACTCAAACTTATGTCAAACAATTCATACTATGCAGAAACAAAGAGGGAAACCTGAAACAGTGTTCCCTTCTGGGGAAACATGCATTGAGTGTAAAAGTCTATCAGGCCAAAACTAAATTAGAAAACACTGACATTATAATTGTGAAACATTTATTTGTATAATGTTCAACTATCTCTATGGAGATAATAATAAACCTTGCTAAGTCCCTATTAAAAACAGATCTCTTTGATAATGTTTTCCATTTATTATTAAAATGACTTTTAGTCAGATACCAAAAGCAAAACCAGAATTCTATTCTTTAAAATAAGCAAAACAGGGGCATCTGGGTATTTCAGTTGGTTAAATGTCCAACTTTGGCTCAGGTCATGATCTCACAGGTAATGAGTTCAAGCCCCACATTGGGCTCTCTGCTGTTGGCTCAGAGCCTGCTTCTAATCCTATGTGCCCCCTTCTCTCTGCCCCTCCCCTGCTCACTCTCTCCTTCTCTCTCAAAAAATAAACTAAAATAACATAAAATAAGCTGAACATTCTTAGCATTTATTGAAACTCTTTTAAAAATCTGATTGTTTAGACTTTTACTATAGTTCCTACATATAGAACCATATTCATGGCTTACTAACAAAAAGTCTTTTTGTCAGATTTCTGGAATGTATAATATTGATACATTTCAAGCCATGGCCTTCGACGGTTGTTACCATGACAGCAAGACTGAAATGGAGCAGACTTCCTTTTCTCTACACTCAGAAGAGGATGCCATGCGAGGAAGATCCACAGGTAGCCCCAGCACAGATACATCTCAGATAAAGAGAAGACAATCCTTAGGAGGGCATATTGGTGCAATCATTCTGGAAAATAATCATGTCATTGACACCTACTCAAGGATTTTATTTCCCACTGTGTATATTGCATTTAATTTATTTTACTGGGGTGTATATGTGTGAGGAAGAATTCCCAATGTATAATATTCATTTTGGAATCAGAGTAGGTTAACAACAACAACCACAACAAACAACTCTTGACTATGAGTTGGACTGTACTTGATTCAACTGGGAGTCAGCCAGTCAGTCACTTCTCTTGGCCTATAGAAGATTTTAAAGTTGACTGATTTACATCTAGGAAGAGTTTAAGGTCCCTGGAGAATTTGATTCCATACATAAGAGTCACAGGCATGCATATTACAGAAAAATTTCCACAGGGATGGGCTTTGTAACTACTTCGCCTAGACCCTCCTTGCTTTCTAAATGTAAACGTTTTGTATTTAACTAAGCAATAAAGCTGGACTATGACAATGATTCAAGAAGCATTGATTCTTAGCGCTAGCCATGTGCCATGCTACCTAACAGAGTTGAATCCTTGTGAGGAAGAACATCAACATCAAGGTGGGACCATGGACACTTATACAGCTGAGATGTACATGAAGAGCTTCCCCGTCCATCTCCAATCAAGTCTTTTATCTTATTTCACTATTAAATTTCATGTATTATTGAGTCCAAGAGCAAAACATCTAAACTTTGCTCCCATCCTAATGTTAAATTAATATGTCAATCTTCAGTAATAGAATCTTGTATTTTACAGTTGAGTCATAGCTTTCATAGCTTTCGGGAGGCATTTAGTGAATTAGTTACTGTATTTACCAAATATTATTGACCTCCTGTATAAGCCAGTTGCTTTATTAGGTGTTATGTAGTCAAAAATGAATATAAAACGGCATTCCTGCTATCAGTGAGTGCACAGCCTATCAGGAACAGTGAACTGGTAGCTTTCATAAATAATAAATATAATAATTAAAATAGATGTAAAATAGAGGCTTGTACACTATGCTGTCTGAGTTCTGAACAGGGGATACCAAAACAAGGAAAAGAATATCCATGAAGGGATGTGGAGTCTCAGTTCATAAGTGACTGAAGATGCTTCCAGACATGGTATTGAGTGAAAAATTGAATGAAATTTATATATCCCATAGTAATCCCATAGTAACGTTGGTTGAGCCAAGTAAATCAGGTCAAGTGGGTATTAAATAAATGTTTGTTAAGTAGAAAAACCTCTAATGATTAGCATTCATTGTGTAGACTGGTAGTGTGCATGCTTTTGTGTTAAGTATTTTGTGAAAAAGATTCCATTTAGAGATCAGCCCTCAGTAAGAAGTATGAAATATTTTCCCTTCCTGTTTTGACTTCTGGCATTGAATTAAGGGAAATAAATTAAATGGTGTGTTACATTAAGTGTATTGCCATTTATTTCACCATAAAGTGAACAAAAATGATTTGAACTATTTTGTGCTAGGTTAAAAGACAAGTAACTTCCTGCTTATTTACCAGTAACATTGATTTTGGTTCTCTGCTGTGAGTGACATAGGTTTCTAGAAACTTATTTTCCTCTTGGGCACAAAAGTTTTAAAGGCAAATCCCATCTCTATCATAACTTCCCTCACAGGCTAATTCTGGGATACTTCATTCTATTTTCTTAATACAACTTCTCTAATTCCTTCAGAATTTTGCAAGGATTATATTTTTCTAGGAAACTGTCCAAAATTGAACTAATATAATTTATTTTTTTTTTAATTTTTTTTTCAACGTTTATTTATTTTTGGGACAGAGAGAGACAGAGCATGAACGGGGGAGGAGCAGAGAGAGAGGGAGACACAGCATCGGAAACAGGCTCCAGGCTCTGAGCCATCAGCCCAGAGCCTGATGCGGGGCTCGAACTCACGGACCGCGAGATCGTGACCTGGCTGAAGTCGGACGCTTAACCGACTGCGCCACCCAGGCGCCCCGAACTAATATAATTTATTAAAACTCTTGTCCATTTAGTTATGGATAGACAATAAATAAATTAGAAAACTAACAGTTTTTAAGCTTGACTTAAAAGGAATAGTAATTTTATAGGATTATATTTTCAGAATACAGAACAGATTAATATGCTAGGTGTTTCTTTGAGAATTTGTAGCTATTATTTGAGGAGAGTTCTACAGTTGGCTTAACATTTCTGATTCTGACATACTCTGTATACAACTGATGTTAAAAAAAAAAAAGGGAGAGGATTCCTGGATGGTCCAATCAGTTAAGTGTCTGACTCCTGATTTCCGCTCAGGTCGAGGTTTCTGAGATCAAGCCCTGAGTTCGGCTCTGTACTGACAGTGCAGGAGTCTGCTTGGGATTCTCTCTCTCCCTCTCTCTCTCAAAATATTTTTTTTTTAAAAAAAAGGAAAAATCTACAAATGAACAGAATAAATCTATACTGTTCCCTTCTTCTCTTGGGTTCCTCAGATGTTACTGTTTTTCTTCTACTTTGAACTATACCATTCAGAATGTCTAAAGCTTTCCCTGGGCATATTTATTCCACAATTTCAAATCAAATGCATCGCTGAATACATCTGGCACTCTAGACTAAGACTAGGTCTCCACCACACTACTCATACACTCAGCATTCCTCTTGAGGAGTACTAATGCACAACTGTTGGCTGATCGAACATAACTTTTGTTAATGACTAGAAACAGTCTTTGCATTTTTCAGTAATGTCTAAAATACGCTTGCTGCTCAAGAGAATTATTAGAACATTCAGAATGAGCACTTGGGATTTTGGCCAGTCTTCATCTCCTCAAATCAGTGGCTTGTAGAAGACTGTGAGGGTACAACTGTTCCTGTGAACCTCATTTCCACTAAGGAACACCAATGTTCCTGACTCTGTTATTTCAAAAAGAATGAAATCACAGTTACCTTGGAAATGTGTGAGTGACAGACAGCATATAATAGTTACCTCATTTTGATTTTGACTTCATTTACTGATCACAATCCAGAACAGACTGCATGTGATTGTTCACTGAGGGATAAGCTTGGATAAAATGTGAGGATTTCAGAAAATAAGCTGCTTTCCAAGATTTAAGAAAAAGCCAGCCAGCTCTGTAAACTGCCTAAATATAGAAACAGGATATTTTATAGGGACTGCTCTGGAAAATCTATGAAAGATATATTTTTAACTTAATTTTATTGTTTTCTGATTACAAAAGAAATACAATTTCACTATAAAAATTAAAATGCCAAGTGGCAAAAAAAATTCCACTCAGAATTAAGCTGTTAACATTTAAAATTTTTTTAATGTTTATTTATTTTTGAGAGAGAGAGAAAGAGAGTGTGTGTGTGTGAATGCAGGAGGAGCAGAGATAGAGGGAACACAGAATCCAAAGCAGGCTCCAGACTCTGAGCTGTCAGCACAGAGCCCGACGCGGGCCTCGAAACCACAAATCCTGAGAACATGGCTGGAGCCGAAGTCAGACAGACACTCAACTGACTGAGCCACCCAGGTGCCCAAGTAGTTAACATTTTAATGTATATTCTTAGAGTTTTTCTATGCATAACATACATTTTTCCAATGGAATCATTGGTATATGCTTGCATTTATTAATTTAATCACTTATATCATGCCAAACACCTTGCTAGGGATACAGTAAAGATGGGCACTCCCTAACTAACTGAACTTACATTCTAACTGGGAATGTGTTTAACTTAGGCAATTTGTAGCCAGAGTTTCTTCTCTGGATCATAAGCAACATTTTTAAAAAATGCAGCTTTGTTTAATTATTCTTTTCATAAACAACTTTCTGTGCCATTTTTTCCTGCAAAATAATTTTTATATGCTGCAGAGCAATCCACTAAATGAGTGTACCGTAATTTATGTAACCCATCTTCTCCTGGGGGACTTTGGTTTTATTTCCTATTGTGTGTGATTATAATGGGCTGCAATTAGCAACATAAAGAATATTTAGAAGGGGCGCCTGGGTGGCGCAGTCGGTTAAGCGTCCGACTTCAGCCAGGTCACGATCTCGCGGTCCGTGAGTTCGAGCCCCGCGTCAGGATCTGGGCTGATGGCTCAGAGCCTGGAGCCTGTTTCCGATTCTGTGTCTCCCTCTCTCTCTGCCCCTCCCCCGTTCATGCTCTGTCTCTCTCTGTCCCAAAAATAAATAAACGTTGAAAAAAAATTAAAAAAAAAAAGAATATTTAGAAGTCAAATTATTTTAGAAACAAAATTTTTAGCCATATCTGAAGTTCAGCATTTATTTCCTTTATAAGAATTCTATTTGCCACTAGAATCTGTCATGTCAGACTCAGTTACCAGTCTGTTTATATGGATCTATATCCACGGGCATTCTTTTATAGAAGAAGTTTAGACATTGTATAAAATACCTATTTAAAGCACTTCTATTTATTTAAATTCTGCTTTCTTCCATGATTGTTACTGCCATCACAAGCCCTTTTTGTAAGTAGGAGGGCAACGGAGATTGCAAATATTTGCATATGAGTTGTTGCACAATCATAATTTATGGTTACATTGTCTTAATTCTTGCAGGTGGATTAGTTTGCATGAATAAGGTCTATCATTTTGTATCGTGCTGCTCTTAAGCCTGTTCAAATCACTCACACACACACACACACACACACACAATTTTTTAACATGGAGATTAATGAGGAAAGGAATTATACCTAATTCTGTAGTCATTATTAAGGTCAGAATTCCAATAAGATTAACAACACCCTCAAAGAAGCAAGGTTAAAAAGTGGTAAGGAAATTGCTATTTCAACTGCAATTCTATACCTGGTGCTGTTTCCTGGTATGGCCGGAGGCATCCCAGTCAGTGTTACATTCCAGCTATTTCATTTGCGTGATGCCTAGTCTTTCCCTATACACATTGCTTTAAAACAATCAAACTGTAAAGTCTTGCTTAATTTTAAAGTTCTATCACCTTCCAACTGCAATTTGACTTCCCTGAATTTAACAAAGAACTTGAACATTGTGTTTTCTCTTATAAAGAAACTGAAAGAAAAAATGCACCAGATAATTGAGATGATTTTGTCAGGCTATTACACTAGGAAGGATATTCATTAATGAGGAACATCTCAAAATTAAGGAAGGGAGCCCAGAAATCCAAAAAGACATAAAAACAAGGGAGTCTTACTCACTGAGGAAGGGTAGAGGTGGGTCTTAGACTATACGACAGCAAGTGGTCATTTCTCAGAAGACAAAATGGTGGTAGGGGGGCAGATTTTTTGACCCTTGCGATTTTCCAGGAACACACGGGCTTCTTCAGATGAGGTTCCACATTGTCAGTTGTTTTTCCATTTCAATCTACTGCTGAATCATAATGTTTTTTGATCAATAAAAGGGCTGTGTGTGGAAAAGGGATTTCACAGTCACTGAGAAAAATTACCATAGTTTTCTTTTCAATATATTGATAATTTGATGTAGGAAACATTGAACTATATTTTATTATCAATTAGGCCATTTGATGAATGTGCTATTACTTTTGATCCCAGGATCAATACAATTCATTATAGAAACTTATTTTCTACAAGAGTGCTTCAAAGGCTTTCTACAAAATTATGCTGTCAGTGGCTCACTCCTTGCCTTAGGCCATCCAAAGGAGATGATGTTATAATGTCATTAACAAATATTTTTAAACCTATTATGAAGTAGTAATGCTTTCTGAAGTTCGATACACAAGCCTAAATTCTTTAAAAAAATTTTTTAATGTTTGTTTATTTTTGAGAAATAGGGAGCATGAGCGGGGGAGGGACAGAGAGAGAGGGAGACACAGAATCCAAAGCAGGCTCCAGGCTCTGACCTGTCAGCACAGAGCCTGATGCGGGGCTCGAACCCCCAAGCCGTGAGATCATGACCAAGCTGAAATCAGATCCTTAACTGACTGAGCCACCCAGGCGCCCCATGCCTGAATTGTTTAAAAGTAACACAATATTTTCAAGAAGACTAGCTAACTGAACAAGGCACGCTAAGAAAGGAAGTGCTTACATACATTAATTTCTTCTGTTCTTCAGAGAACATTAATGCAGGTGTTTTAAGTGTTTTACGCTCTAAAGAAGTGTTATGAACATAAACCCACACATCAAACAAATTTTTAGAGCATTCACACCACCCCAGAATAACTTAAAATATGTTTTGTTAATTAGGTTGTATGTTGGGTGAGGTCATATTTAAATTAAATGGTGACTCAAAGTGAAAGAAACCTGAATACCTGCTAAAGAGCTTTTAAATGAATATGCAGTTCAGGTACACAGTGAAGAAAGAGATTTTCTGAAAAGAGCTCTAATAATTTAATGTGACTTATAGAGATAATGTGAATTTGAAGTAGGAGAGAAAAATAAGGCAAAAGAAAGGGGAACGATAGAAGCTAAAAATGTGGTTCATTTCACAAAACAAAGTTCTGTGGTATGTGTCTTAAGGGAAGATTTGGATTTGAGGGCAAAATTAATTATATTTAATTATTTTGGGTGATATCCTGGTCTAGATTAATACAATCAGATTATTATTGCTCATTTGTACAAAAGATTGTGTGTCTTTGGGCAATCAAAGTAATTAATTGCATGTTGGTCACCAAGTACTCAATATAATATGCCATCTTGACGAAAGTAATCAAATTATTTAAGTTATTAGGATCATTTGATTCTCTCATGACATTAACTCTTACTCCTTTCATGCAGTAAATTCAGTGGTGGAATTTCTGTTGAGTTCTACTTGATTAACGTAGATTAACCATTTATTATATTGCTGAACTATATTTTACATGAAATAATCTGAATTTGTTGGGGGTACTGATAGAATATGGCTTTATTTTTAATCAATGACTGTTTAATATGCTTTATTAGCTACAACTTCTCTGCCCCTTGCTGGCATCTCAGGTAGATCCCACAGCTTTTTAGATACTGTGAATTATCAATCAATCAATTAACAAGCACACAGTTTGATGATGGAGATTTGTTTTCGGGTATAAAGCCTAGACTGATTTCAGTGTGTTTTCACTTTTCCCACCTCAGACTTAAACCCTGAACTGGGGAAATTGTCCTAGGAAGAAGGTAACATCTGCTCTAGTACAGGCCTCTCTCCTACCCTTTTCCATTCTACCAGGTTCAAGGGCAAGGAATGGATGGGTGAGATTAGGGATTGGCAAAAGTCTTTTTACTTAAATGGTATAATGTATTTTAGTTCTTTGCTTGGTTGATGTCCTCTAGGGGGCAGGTACACCTGGTTTCCTGAGCATGAAACCAGTATTCTCACACAATGCCCCACCCTTGGGGGTTAATGCTCTACAGTTGCCATCTTGAAATTCTTAATAATGTAATCTTTAAATTTATTTTGTAAGTAAAGTCTGTTGGAACAACAATGCGTGTACCCAGGTTTGGCATGTCAGTTCCGCTTCCTGTGGGACAGGTTCTGGACGTCACTTTCCTGCCTCCTTCTTCTGGTCCCACTGAGGCCCACCACTGCTCTCTTCCCCTGGCAGGGGCTTGTACATAGGTCCACACATACCACAGCATTTCCCTGCCCTGGGCTGGCAGTGCCCTGGTGGGTTTGAAGAGTGTTTAGACTGGAGCACGCCTCTTACCCACCCCCTATCCAGGTAAGGTGTGAGTCCTGGGAGGGTACAATCTCCTGAGGTTGGCCAGTCTGCTTTGGGTTGGGACCCTGACCAGTGAATCAGGAAGATTGACTTCTCCACCCCTGGCCTGAGCACAGCAGTGCTGGTCCAGTGGTTAGCAGGAGGGGGTACTGAGTAGCCTGTGGGCCATGTGCTTCTGTGCATGTGTGGATGCTGAGCGGCACCGCAGGGTCCTCCCATGCCTGTGAATGTATGCACTCACCTTTCAAGTATTCCTGTGTTTTCTAGAGCATGACATTGAATAGCAAATAAAAAACACCCACCATTAGCGAAGAGAGAGACTGCAAAAGAACCGTTCTGTATTTTAGTACCTTTAATGGCACTTCCCTCTTCTTTTGGAACAAGGAGCTTCACATACTCATTTTGCACTTGGTCCCACCAATAATGTAGCCATCCCTGGTGGCAGGTGTTCAAATGTTGAAGCTTTCAAGGGCTACTGGTGAATGTTCTTTGGAGGTCTACATGCTGTGGTTCATTAAAGTTAACCCTTAGATCTCTGACCTCGTGTGACTTCATGCTCCTTTCCTGTCCATGCCAAAGTTTATGCATCTATTTTTACAAATAACAGTCTATAATTTTCTTTCTTAAAAGGGTTATTTTCCTTTTCTATATTTAGAAGCAGTTTATGTAAGGTATATTTTTCTCTTCCTTGAAAGTTTAAAAAGATTCATTAGCAGACCTGTCAGTTTCCAACAACTACACCTTTGAGATCAATTGATGGGTCATTATTAGGTCATTATGACAAAAAATTTTAAAGAAAGATAAGTAAATGAATGTACCATCACCATGTGAGCCTCTCTCATCCATCTATACATGTTGTGCTAGTCTTCCAGGAAACATTTTTCAGTTGGAGCCTGTTTCCTTTTTAACAAAGGCAATCCAAGCAGTATGAACAGAAAACACCTGTGTAGGATTACATCTTATTTTTATAAGAATCATGGACAAGTTTATTTCAGGTTTTATGGGTAACATATTAAACAACTTCTCTCTCTGAGGGAAAGAGTCACTGGCCAAAACCCAAGGTGTATTTTCATTTGCAAGTGCTTGGCTATTGAAGAAGAGAGGTGTGTAGCATCATTTAATTTAAAAAGTTATACAGCCTGTCACTGACTTTCCTACAGGCATAGGCTATACAAGAAATCAGACTGTAAGTCAGACAAGAAAATGGGAATACTAACCCAATCCAATTTTGTAAACATTGAGTAACTACGCCATGCAAAGCTCTGTTCTAGTTCTCAGAATAGATGAAAGCAATTTCCTGGCTCCAAAGAGTTTAAAACATAGCTATAGGAATATTGATTTCAATGAGATGTATCATAACTATAATTTTGGAAGACCTCAGCCTGGGTCATTAAAAAAATGTGGCTCTTTCTTTTTTTTTTTTTTT
>NW_024412403.1:46650865-46689658 GCF_014898765.1 Herpailurus yagouaroundi | reverse complement strand
GAGATCGTGACCTGGCTGAAGTCGGACGCTTAACCGACTGCGCCACCCAGGCGCCCCCCGGCTCTTTCTGAAGTTAACTAAGTCTGACCAAGATTATTCATGGTGATATGGCTATGTCAGTGAGAAGGTGCCCTGTTCACGAGTATAGTCAAGGAAGTGAAACATAGACATGTAAAAGCCTCAGGTGCATTTAATTCATTCTGTGGCTCATGTTCAAGATGGTGTAATGGATTTAACAATAATGCCTCTCAGGTGAATAGCATTCTACAGTTTTAACACTCTTCTGCTTACTCTGTGTCACCTGAAACTCACAGCAGCTTTAGGAGTTAGACAAACAAAGCAACATTAACCATTTCTACAGGTGCAGAAAATGAGGCTCAAAAAGAGGATTAGTCGATAGGCAGCATGGGATTTAAGTCCCAGATGTGCTAGCCAATGACTGTATAATTTTGAGCAAGTTATTTAACCTCACTATGTCTTGGTTTCCTTATATTATATATATTGTTTGCAAAAGTTAGGATGATAATAATAATGGTACAGGTATTAAATAAAATCATATAAAAGGAAGAAATCTCTTATATCTTTTCTGGACCAAAGTGAATACAAATACAATACAAATACGTAGGGGGCAGTATGCATGATTCCTGATTTTTCTCCTAATACCCTGTGGAAATTGGTGCACAGACCTTTAGGATTATAGAATGTGAGAGCCAGTAGGGATAATAAGGATTATCTGGTTCAATCTCACCTAATAAGTGAGGAAACTGAGCATTAACAAAAAGAGAAAGTTAAGTTCATGTACTTCGCATCTCTTCCCCCCGAGTAACCTTAAAAAGTACACTCACACAGCATAATTCTAAGATTCTTTAAGCCCAGGATCATTCTGATTGGCAGTGGAGAAAGGACAGAGATGGGTTTGTGCAGCCTGACACCCAGGCAGGGCAGGCCCAGTGGGGAGCCCCAGTGAAGCGGCCAAAACCTAAAGTTCTATAGTAAGAACAGCCTAGGAAATCACAGGAAAGGATGACAAACTTGGGTTTGAAATGAAGCAACACAAAGCAACACAAAGGGTATAAACATAAAACACTCTTGCAGAAGTGCAAGTTATTTTTGTGAGGATCGTAGACAAGTCTATTTCAGGGTTTCTGTATAAGGATGGAATTCTCTGCTCTTTCCTATCATCTCGGCATCTTGTTCCCAGGCTCCACGGGAGGATCACTAGTCTATTGATTCAGATATCTGGGGGCTTCTTCAGGCCCTTCTGGGTAGGTCTGGGTCACTGAGCCATCTATGACTCAGCTATCTATGACATTGTTTTTATGAGAAAATAGATTACAGAAAGAAAATAACTGACTTTTTAATGAGTCTGGAATAGATAAGTTGGAGACTGCATAGTGGCCTGCTTCTTGTCCTCTGGAACAACTTTAAACTCAATGGACTAAAAGCAAAAGATGAAAAAACAAAGTACTCAAACAGTATGTTAGGAATGCCATAGATTCTGGAAGCTCTTCTCTCACATCCCCCCCACCCCCACCCCTTTTCCTCACTTCTCTTCCTCCTCCTTTGTAGACATGCCAGCCATTGTGTTTAGGTCTGAAGACTGAGCATAACCTTTTTATTTCTTTTCTTTTCTTTTTTTTGCTTGCTATGCTGACAAATCTGAATTATAATGACAGTATCAGAGAGAACACATTGAAAGACTAATTTTGCATCAGGGGAACTCCTATACAAGATGTATGATTTTCCCTAGCAGAGCCGACTTCAATATGTACTTTTGTTCTGTCAGGCACCCTAGTGACGATTCTCCGTCTAGGAGATGGTTTTATTTGTGTTGACATTGAAACTTCTCTTTATACAAACACAAAGTGGTGCTTTTCCATATAGTGGACATGGGTAAGAATTTACCATTTTCTGAATCCTTGTAACATCAATACTGTTCTACATTATCTTGATAGATGTTTTGTAGTCAAAATAAAGAGCAAAGTACATTACCAATATAATGTCAAGTGGACTAGATTTTTTTTTATAGTCTCTTCCGAAAGATAGATCTGAGAAAGTCTTTCCCGAAAGACTTAGCTCTTCCAAATCTAAATGTGACTTTGTGCAAGTTAACTTCTCCAGAACCAGTCTTCTCAACTGTAAAATGGAGGTAAGCACAAGATTGTGGTGAGGATGGAGTGAGGAGTCCCCGAAACAATTAGCATGGTGCCTTACAGCAAGAACTCAATACAGGTGTTGCTATTATTGTTAGTTTCAGACGAGTGTTAGACAAGGCTGTACTTTGTTCCCATTTGCTCACGTGTCCACATCGATAATCAGAGCTAGTCATTGGTCTCAATCATCCTGACAGAATGAAATAATTTCTTTTAGGTCCTCTTTGGCTGTCTACAGAGCAAAGAAGGACACAGGCCAAAGCGGAGATGTGCCATTGATCCCCGTGCTCAGTTGGTCCAGCCTCCCCACCCAAACGTTACCAATCAGTTTGTCTGTCTAAAGGACAGAGCCTTAGGCCAAAATTAAATAATTGCTTTTGTTCTTCTCTTCTATAGCTATCGTCACAAAGAATTTCCAGTATCCTTTTAAGCCGGGATTAATTCTGACTCTGGGAGCAACGGGATATAAATTACAGTTGACAGTACAAAGCAGTACAGCTTAGCATGGAGAGCCCAAAAGAAAGCGATGGGAGAATCTGGACCTCCGACTCCCTAAACTTGGAAAGCTCTCGTCTCCTCTCTGCATCTGGGTTTCTCCATTCATAAAAAGAATAGGGTTGTACTATAAAACAGTTGCCCCAAATCCAGAGACTCATCCCGCCCCCAACTCAAAAAAAAACAAAACAAAAAACCAAGAACCATGCATTTCCTTTAACACCAAAGGGGAAAACGTGATGGCGCGAAGACCCAACACCTGCCGGTACTGGGCGCCAGAAGTACCTACCACCCGCGGCCTGGCGCGGGGAGGAGCCGGAGCGGGAGCGGTAGCTCAGGCAGGAACCGGAGCGGGCCGCCCCCCAGCGTGCGCACGCCGCCCCGCCTCGCCCCGCCCCCAGCCTCTGCCCCGCCCGCTCGCGGCCGCGCGCAACAGGCCGAGCAGGGTGAGTGGAGCGGTGTTCACCGCCTGCCCCGCGCCGCCGGGGGCGGGGTCGTGCACGTCCTGTTGGGCCTCCGAGCGCTGGTGCGGGTAGGGCCTGCCGGGTGGCCTGAGAGCCCGGTCCCCAGGACCCTCAGAGCGGCCGGGGCGGCCTGGTGGGCGCTGGTGCTTTTGGGACCGGGGACGCGCGCCGACGCGGTCCATGATCCCGGGGACCGGGGCAGGGAGGACACGCCGGGTCTGCTGCTGCCCGGATGCGGGAGTAGGGTCACGAATGGCTTGAGCACCGAGAGTGGCCCACGTGGGCCGCCGGTGGTCTGGAGACTGGGACGAGCGCGCGGAAAGTTTGGAGGCTCCGCCGGGAGGGTGACGCCCGCCGGGGAGCGCGGCCTCCACGTGGGTTGTGCCTCTGGCGTCAGGTCGGGCCTAAGAGAGGCTTTACTGCTGGGAGCCCTGCAGCCAGGGCTACGGGGCGGGGGCGTCGCGGCTGTCTGGTCCCAGCCTGACTTTAAAATTACAGACCCCTCTGCCAGTTCACTCAGCAAGTGTTACTAGTTCGGCAGCCCGACAGTGGGTTGTCCAACAAGTTCGTGAGGCCGGCTTGCTCACTGCGTGTTCAGGAAGCAGGGGCCTGGGAGTCCACTGATGAGCTGTAAATTCGGCGCCAGGCCATTGATTTCCCTGGACTCACGTTTAAATGGAGGAGCCTGACTTACCCAGCTTCTGCCACCATCGCTTGGATAGTTTTTGCCTCTCTGGCCTCATCCTTCGTAACATCGTGCTTACTACAAGACACGGAGGTGTTGTAATCTATTTTCTTTTTAAAATAGGACTAAAAGGGTAACTGCCAATCACAGCATTAGGTCAACAGGAGAACGAGTTTTCCCTCCGGATGAACATTTCTGTTAGGCAGAAAAGGAGTATTTTAGGTCAGGGTGGGCTGGGTTGCTCAGTGGGTTAAGCATCTGACTCTTGGTTTTGGCCCAGTTTATGATCCCAGGGTTAGTGGGTTCAAGCCCCCCATTTGGCTCCATGCTGACAGTGTGGAGCCTGCTTGCGATTCTCTCTCACCCACTCTCCCTCTCTCTCTAAATAAACAAATAAACCTAAAAAAAATATTTTAGGTCTGCCGAGGCAACCTTGTTACAGGTAATATTTCCGTCAGGTGTATGTGTTTAATTGAGCAGAATTTGACTAATGTTAATGGATCTAAAATTCCAACGGAATATTTCCTGTGTTAATGTAGATTTTTAGGACCCAGCACAAGAAGTGCTTAATCTAGTAGGCTTGATAGGGAGCCTAGAAATTTGCAGGTGAACAAGTATTTCTGGTGACTACACTGTAAAAAGCTCTGCTCTGAAGACTGTAGAGACATACCTCCCTCTGGTTGGTAATAACCACTGCAGGCTAATTTGCCTTTCAGCTCTGACAGTGCGGTTGAATACCCAAGCTACAGCTGCCATCGGAATTATCCCCTTTGAATAAACTGTTTTCCTCCCAACTCTGTTTTGTGTAAGGCTTTTGAGGATTTTTCTCTAATATTATATACAGACGATGAAAAAGGAGGACAATTCATTCAGCAAACATTTCTTGGGGACCTATGTGCCCTGTTCTGTGCTAGGCTCTGGGACCATGCAGATGGCTGTTCCCCAGACGAAGCTGTGTTGACTTTTTGTCAGTGAATATTACTACAGAAAAGAAGGTTAGGACGCTTAAGGATATAAAGGCTCGGTTTATATTTATTGGCTGTAGAATGGATATCAGTGGATTTTATTGTAGAGTTTTAATCCTTCAAAGTTGTTCAGATCAGTTGGTGGTTTTTTTTTTTTTTTTAATCTGTGGGCAGCTAGTAAAATATGAACCGTGACTCTTTTTACACTAATGCTTATAGTCAACTCAGATTGGAAACATTTGTTTTTTTAAAAATTGGAATAATAGATATAACAGTTTCAGGTGTATACCATGATTTGATATTTGTATAAATTGTTAAATGATACCAATTGCTTTTTTTTTTTAAAGTTAATGTTTATTTTTGAAAGAGAGAGACAGAGTGTGAGTGGGTGAGGGGCAGAGAGAGAGAGACAGAATCAGAAGCAGGCTCCAGGCTCTGAGCTGTCAGCACAGAACCTGACATAGGGCTCGAACTCACGCAAGTGAGATCATACCTGAGCCGAAGTGGAACACTGAACCTACTGAGCTACCCAGGCCAGTTGCTTTTTTAATAGCTACTAATTGCTTTTTCAAAGGCTGCTTTTTTTCCCTGAAGCTTTATAAAAATATTTACTTTAAACTTCTGTTTGGGTGGTCTGTGAGGTTTCTGGGCTGGACGGTATTGGCTTTAC
Source organism: Herpailurus yagouaroundi (assembly GCF_014898765.1). Classification (NCBI taxonomy): domain Eukaryota; kingdom Metazoa; phylum Chordata; class Mammalia; order Carnivora; family Felidae; genus Herpailurus; species Herpailurus yagouaroundi. The sequence continues at coordinate 46,684,226 of NW_024412403.1, read as the reverse complement.
TTTTCTAGACAAAGGTTTTCCTTGTCTCATTACTATATTTCTTAGATACTTTAGAAAACAATTTTTTTTATGTTTATTTATATTTGTGTGTGTGAGAGAGAGAGTGAGCGAGCAAGCAGGAGAGGGGCAGAGAGGGAGACACAGGATCTGAAGCAGCCTCCAGGCTCTGAGCTATCAGCACAGAGCTCTCCGTGGGGCTTGAAGTCACGAGCTATGTGAGATCATGACCTGAGCTGAAGTCAGATACTCAACTGCTGAGCCACTCGGGTGCCCCTAAATTTCTTAGATTCTAAGATAAGCTTTTTACTTTTTCTGAAATTGTGATGCATACTAGGATTTTTACATGTTTAATGTGATAGGGTATGTCATCTGTTCTCTCCTCCACTCCCCAAAGCTATTAAAAAGAATGGTTGTCTTACAATATGGGTAGTGTGAGAATCAGAGAAATAGTTTATTTGCCCAGTAATCTCTAAGCCAGGTTCCAATTAACTGAGCCTTAAATCATTTCAATATGAAGGCAGACAAGCAATGATGCAACTTTTGGCAGTATAAATAGTGAAATGTAGATTCTAACAAAAACATTTGTTATGCAGTGCTGGGTATATTATGTTAGTGATCGTAGATAGGAAAAATGCTTTAAGTGATTTTTTTGGCTTAGGTAGGCTTAAAGAAAGGCATTTCAGCGGCATCTTCCTGCTGTCCACATCCCTTAAATTTTAAACTGACCAATTGTGAGAGATAAGAGATGTGTGGCTGAATATGAAATTATGTTTTCGTTATAGGGTACCTTAATGGTAACAAACCTTCTGAACCAATTTAACACTTTTTTTAATGGTTACTTATTTTTGAGAGAGAGAGAGTGAGTGCAAGCAGGGGAGGGGCAGAGTTGGGGGAAAGAGGATCCTAAGCGGGCTCCATGCTGACAGCAAAGAGCTTGGTGCTGGGTTCGAACTCATTAGGAAATCATGACCTGAGCTGAAGTCAGATGCTTAACCAACTGAGCCACCCAGGTGCCCCCGATTTAACACTTTTTAAAAAGAGTGAGCAATGTGTTGGGGGGATCTCTAAGACCATCCCTCGGTTCAGTGATTTACTAGGACTCACAGCTGATTTATTATAGCAAAAGACCAGGTGCTTAATTGGCCCAGCAACTAGTTGTGACAACCCGTGTGAAATGTTGCCAGCCAGAGAAGCTCATCAGACACTCAGAACTGAGGGTTTTTACTGGGGACTGACCACATAGGCACCCTCTGCCTGGCACCTACCAAAATTCCAGACACCGAGAAGGAAAACAGGTGTTCATTATAAACCACATTGTGCAAACAATTAAGACAGAGTGAGTCACTCTTATCAGTTAAAGGTGGTGGAATGCTCCTGAAATCTGAGTTCTCAGACCTTAGCTATAGTCGGGCCTTTCAAAGGATGACTGTGTTTTCATGTCTCCTTGCATTTCTGCATCACATCTGGGTTCCAAGTATTAGCAATACTTTTGTTCATGGAAGCCTTGATTCTTTAATTGAAAAATCACACTGGCTGGGAAGCTTGAAAGGTGTGCAGAACATTTTCAGAAAATGTCTCATTGGTGACATAGCCAACACCAAAGTTTGTTTTTTTCTAAGCTTAAGCCTTCAGTCCTCCAGTGCAAGCTTTTAGGGTCAGTTTGTACTTTTTTCCATCTCCGTCCGTCAGTTTGTACTTGTTTTCCACTTCTGTCCTATGTGCCCTACCAAAGGCACTTGATCTGAGCTGTACACAAGTTTAGCAGCTAAAATGAGGGCACTAGAGTTGTATATTTTGATGTTTCCACTTCCTGAATTGTTCAGCTTATATTTGGGTTGCATTCCAAAGGTTCATTTGTAAATTGTTGCAATGTGTAACACAGTGTTCCAGGTGCTTACTTGCCAGGCCAGACCACTAATTCTACTTAGTCCACAGTGTAGCTGAAATACAGCTTAGTTATAATAACAAAAGGGCAGAAAACAGTGTTCTTAAAAATTTGCTAGCAGTACAAAATAGAAAACTGTGATATCTATAAATAAGTTATTGGTCTCTGGGAAAAATCGTTCTTTATAAGTGCAGTGGTTCTTAGCCCTTCTTTAAGAATCAGGTGAGCACAATGTGCCCACACCCAAATAAATATTTATATAGAGAGATGTAGACACACAGTTTGAAGTAGGATCTTACAGTTTCTGAAAATTCATGTAATTTGAAATACCATTCTTGAACCCCAGGTGAAGAACACCTGCATTATTGTAAGTGTGACAGTAGTTGTGGTTTGGGGACAGTTCTGAGAGAGGCTTGGCAGGGCTTGGGATTGTCACTCCTCAGATGTGGTCCATGGACCAGCAAAAGCATTGTTACCTGGGAGCTTGTTAGAAATACAGAAGGCAGTTCTAGAAGGCGATGCCTAGGTGATGTTGGTATTGTGTCTTAGTTTAAAAGTTAAAGCTTTTTAAAAATGGGGCATAACTGTCTTTAGCCTTTACTTTGTAGTCTCAAACTCGTTTGGTTTTTTTTAATGGGGGCGGGTTTTCTCATAAAGTAGCAGTTTTCAGGAAAAAGCTGGGAATCAAAAGTGCGGAGGTTCATGTGGTGAGGAAGACTTGGGAGCAGCAGCTTCTTGTTCCAGCCACCAGGTGACGCTGGCCCAGGGCACCTGGGCTGCCTTCCTAACAGTTGGGGGTGGTGCTGTGGTAAGGAGCACCTGGCTGTGAGCCCCTGTTGGTAGTTCTCGAGGCGAGTGTCTGTAACTCAAGAGTGCGTCTAATTAGATTTGGGACCTGGTGCTGATTGAAGCCAAAGTCAAGATTTTAGACTGCTGTGTCAACGGCCACGGGCTAAAACTGTGACTAGGAACTGCTTAGGTGGCTGAACCATTTAATTTGGGATCATTATACCTCCTAACGAACAAACGGTGACTTTAACGATTTAGTGCCTATGCCCGAGAAAAAAAATGCTTTCCTTAGATGAATATGTAATCTGAGTGGTGTTTGAGGCTGAATCCTATCTTGGATGATGTGGTGTTAGATTAAGGCTGTATCCCATCCTGGAGGAAAGGGCTTTGACTTACAAGTGCTCATGAAGGTGGCATGGTCACACGAGTTGTGTGTGCGCCATCTGCTAATGTTAGAACTCCTGGTGAACCTAACCACGTGTGCTTTGTTCTCTGGTAGGTGCACCTCGTCACTGCTTTGTCTTGAAGACAGAACGATGCCGAAGAAAGCAAAGCCCACAGGGAATGGGAAGGAAGAGGGGTCTGTTCCCTGCAAGCACGTGAAGATAGAGGCAGCTGGTGGACCCTCCTCTATTTTAAATTTTGAAAGCCCCAGTGATCTGTTTGAAAGTTTAATCTCGCCCATCAAGACAGAGACTTTTTTCAGGGAATTCTGGGAGAAGAAGCCCCTTCTCATTCAGAGAGATGACCCTGCAGTGGCTACATATTACCGGTCCCTGTTCAGGCTGTCAGATCTGAAGAGTCTATGCAGCTGGGGTATGTACTATGGAAGAGACATAAATGTCTGCCGGTGTGTCAATGGGAAGAAGAAGGTTTTAAATAAAGATGGCAAAGTGCACTTTCTTCAACTGAGAAAAGCTTTTGATCAGAAAAGGGCAACAATTCAGTTTCACCAACCTCAGAGATTTAAGGTAACAGGTTCTCCCTATTATGGAATCGTTAAATGTATTAAAGTGCTAACATTTGGCCACAGGTCAGCTCAGGGGTGAACCTGTGATGAACCTGCCAGTCTGAGAAGAGATACCTCCTGTTTGCTCTTTAAATGCATTCCAAATTAGGAGACCCTGTGTTATCTTTTGGCTAAACCATTGGAATCTCCCAACAACTCAGGTGGACATGATTAGATGTCCTCACACTGCAAAAACTCTATTGCAAGTTTATAAATTATTACTCCTTCAGGAGCGTGTTCTGTGGGCTGTTTTATGTTTTGGTATATGGTAGACCTTTCTATTTGGTCATTATAAATTAAATTATAATTAAATGTCATTATAATATAAGGTGTGATAGTGTCGAGGTGATCATTTTCTTCTTGAAGTTACTTCCCTTTACTGCTGACATTCTAGCTAAGTAGAGGCTTTAGAGCTGTGACCGGATCAAGGACCAGATGCATGTTCAAGAAGGAGACTTCACCCTTATTAACAGCTGCTCAGGTGGCATTGAGGAGCTGGGTCTTAGAACTGTTCCTGGGGAGACAGTCATAGATGGAGGGTAGCTGTGATTTGCAAGTCTGGGAGACTGGCTAACTTTTTATTCTGTATCAGTGGTTAGCATTTGAGAAATAGTTGGCCTCCTTTCTGCTCAGTTTCTGCTTTATAAAATGCAGTCATAGCTTATCTGCTTCTGTAGAGGTTTGAAATCTTTACATGACAGGTGGCCCAGAAGGATTGAGGGCGTATTCTGAGTTCAGAAATTCCCTTTTGTGATCCATGGCTGAACCAAAATGGCAGCATGGGAGGAGAAGGAGAGTGGTTCCTAAGGTTCCATGTTGAAGATTCTGGCTGTGTGATGGCTCCTGGGACTTTGTCATCAGTTACCAGTAATGTTTCCTATGATTGAACTCAGTTGCTTTGTTAGAGCCCATTGGCCAAATCTAGTGAATGCATTTTGCTGTCTACATAAAGGATCTTGAACCTGTTTCTGCTCTGGAGAAAGGGTAAGTACTCTTAGATGTTTCAGTACAAGTCCTAATTTCAGATATTCCATCTCATGCAATCATAAGAAGTTGAAATGTCCCTAGGTTGCCAACCTTTTGGCCCAAACACCCAAAAAGAACTTATAAATCACTTGCCAGACCAAGTCATGATTTGTGTTCAGGAAATGTGGACACCACAGTGCTTCTCTCTTAGCTAGTCCTTGACTCTTCTCTTGGTTAGAAGCAACGCTTCTTAAAATGTGTGTTTTACCACACTCAGATATCACCTCACGCCAGTCAGAGTGGCCAAAATGAACAAATCAGGAGACTATAGATGCTGGAGAGGATGTGGAGAAACGGGAACCCTCTTGCACTGTTGGTGGGAATGCAAACTGGTGCAGCCACTCTGGAGAACAGTGTGGAGGTTCCTCAAAAAATTAAAAATAGACGTACTCTATGACCCAGCAGTAGCACTGCTAGGAATTTACCCAAGGGATACAGGAGTACTGATGCATAGGGGCACTTGTACCCCAATATTTATAGCAGCACTCTCAACAATAGCCAAATTATTTTTTTTTAATTTTTTTTAACGTTTATTTATTTTTGAGACAGAGAGAGACAGAGCATTAGTGGGGGAGGGGCAGAGAGAGAGGGAGACACAGAATTTGAAACAGGCTCCAGGCTCTGAGCTGTCAGCACAGAGCCCGACACGGGGCTCGAACTCACGGACTGCGAGATCATGACCCGAGCCGAAGTCAGCCGCTCAACCGACTGAGCCACCCAGGCGCCCCAAAAATAGCCAAATTATGGAAAGAGCCTAAATGTCCATCAACTGATGAATGGATAAAGAAATTGTGGTTTATATACACTATGGAATACTACGTGGCAATGAGAAAAAATGAAATATGGCCTTTTGTAGCAACGTGGATGGAACTGGAGAGTGTGATGCTAAGTGAAATAAGCCATACAGAGAAAGACAGATACCATATGTTTTCACTCTTATGTGGAACCTGAGAAACTTAACGGAAACCCATGGGGGAGGGGAAGGAAAAAAAAAAAAGAGAGGTTAGAGTGGGAGAGAGCCAAAGCCTAAGAGACTCTTAAAAACTGAGAACAAACTGAGGGTTGATGGGGGGGGGTAGAAGTGGATTGAGGAGGGCACCTTTTTTTTTTTTCAATATATGAAGTTTATTGTCAAATTGGTTTCCATACAACACCCAGTGCTCATCCCAAAAGGTGGAGGAGGGCACCTTTTGAGATGAGCACTGGGTGTTGTATGGAAACCAATTGGACAATACATTTCATATATTGAAGAAAAATAAAAACTTTAAAAAAATGTGTGTTTTAGACATCTAATAACTATGAACATAAAAGGTCAGTGAAGTTGATTGTATGTGATTGGGTCACAAACCAGTACAAAGTTATTATTTGGCATATGTATGGTGTCCTTAATGGCTGTCATATCTGTACATTAGAATTATCTTTGGCTTTTCTCTGCTCATCTCTTAAGTCCTGTACATTTCTCCTCTCTGATTCCAGGTGGGCCAAACACTTGTACTTGCTTTGCCCCGTTGACTCTGTTCTTTGGCCAGGTTTATGAAAGCGGGAAGGATGAGCTTTCTCAGTCTAAACTCAGCTCCCAGGATAGACTGGGTTGCACCCTGCGTCTTCTCTTCCCACCAGTAGAGAGACCTATAGGAGCTGTGGGAGCTCATCCTCTTAAAGTAGAATCTGGGTTCTAAATATTTTCTCAGAAGGACTAGTGTTGTGTATTTAGGAATGCGCATGTTAATATCAGGATTGAAAAAGTCTAGAGATGGTTTGTCAGTAGCTAGGTTGGGAGACTGTTTAGTGGACAGTTAGTGCCTTGTTTATTGGGGTCTCAGTATGTGCACAACTTATTATTCTAGTTGGTCTGGAGGTGAATAAGGAGGAATCAGAAAGCCATAAGTTGTTTCCACTCCTGCTTTGGGTAATCCATATGTCAAAGGTCTGGGTGAGTTTACCAAATACACGTGTTCACTTGAACCTTCTAACAGACATTTAAAATAGAGCATTCATTGTGGTCTGCATCTTACATGTGAAAAAAAAAACCAGGTTCAGAGATGTGACTTTTTCATAACTGCTAAGTAAGCACTTCCGACTCCGAATTTGAGGCAGTTTCATACCATACTTTTAAAGATGTTATTTGAAATGTAGTAGGGCTTTGGTGTGTGTGTTTTTGCTTTTCTCTAAGTGTACCCGTGGGCTTCTCTGGTCTTAGCAATTGCATTCAGTTTCGATTTTGTGAGTAGGTCAGTGGAGAGAGGAGGTTGTCCCCAGCAAGGGGAGAGGCTGCCACCTTCCCTTTTCGCTGCTCTGGGGTCCTCCTGGGCAGCTCCAGGCATAGTTGCGAGTCCTGAATTAAAGAAGACTGGTTTCAAAAGAGCCTTGTTTGTGCCTGAGTCAGTGTTGGTGAGGCAATGTAAACAAGTTTGCAGGTAAGTTGTTTTATGCTGTTCCCCAACAACCTTGGGGGAAGGAGGTGGAGTCCTCATTTTACAAATAAAGAAGCGAAAGTCATTTAGTTTGTAACTGCATCTTGGATTGAGGTGCTTTGTCCTGATCTCTTTCTCCTAGGCTATACTTGGCAGATTCAGAAGCTAAAGGTTCAGGAGAAATAGGAAAATTGTGCAATTGCTAGGATTTTTGTAACCTTTAACAAGAAGGGAGACATATACGTATCAATTATAGACCCAGATGCTTGGGCTGGGAACCATAAAGTCACCTACATGGTCCTGAGATACCTCTCAAGCCATTAGAAAGAGAAGCTTTGGTTTTCTAATGGTTTCAGTCACCGTGTAAATGTAATTACAGAACCAGGTCCTGCTGGCCCCTCCCTGGTATAAATTAGGCTTCTTGGGAGCTCTCTTAACTCTTTGGAGCTATTCAGAAGCCATTAAATTATTCTTCCTGTGTTAAGTAGAACCCTTGAGATCTATAAATAGAGTAGCCCAGTAGTCTTTATAAAGATGTCTCCCAAAGCTTTTTTTATACTGACCTAATTCTTTTCCACTTGAAACTTTTAATACTGTAGGTCCTTTTTCAGTCGAATGGTAGGATTGATTCCTAAGCTGTGGTTATGGGTTTACTCACCAAATTTTTAAAAATGCATTTTAGCGGGGCACCAGAGTGGCTCAATTGGCTAAGTGTCCAACTCTTGGTTTCAGCTTAGGTCATGATCTCATGGTTTGTGAGTTCGAGTCCCACATGGGGCTGCCGCTGTCAGAGTGGAGCCAGCTTGGGATTGTCCCTCTGCCCCTCCCCTGATTGTGGGCACACTCATGCTCGTGCATTCTTTCTCTCAAAAATAGGCAAATAAATAAATTAAAAAAAAAAAAACATTTTAGTGTCTGTTGTGTGTCAGGCACCGTACGTTCATACACTTGAGACTTGGGGTCTTGAATGTCCATTAGAGTCCTTGTAGGTGACCTGTGTTTTCCTTAAGATAATTCCAAAAGAGGCAATATGGAGCCATGGTTAAAGTGCTCAAGCCAGGCTGCCTGGATTTAAATCCTGGCCACGTCATCTAGTAGCTGTGTGTTCTCATGCTTCAGTTTCCTCGTCTGTAAACCAGGAAGGATGATAGTGCTCACCTTATGAGAGAGACAGGGTTGTTGGGGACATATATAACCAGTATATGTAAAAGCCCTTAGAAACAGGGCTTGGAATAGAGAAAGTGCTAATAACCATGTGGCTTCCCTTCTCATCTGCTTGGGAAAATCAGGATTCATATTCTCTCTTTCTCTCTCTGTGTCTGTCTCTCTCTGGAACCAATGTATAACTCTTCCTGCACACATCTCCCCTTTCGCCCCTGCAAAAAAACTTGTTCTCTAATAAGTCTTTACTATTTCAGTAAGTGGAACCAGGCACTAATTGCCCATCCAAAGCCAGGAGGGTTTGAATAGTCTTCCCCTTCCACCAGCCCACTGTACTTGGTGCCTCCCAGGCCCTGCCAGTGCTGCTTCCAGGGTGCATCTGCCCCTCTCTGCTTCTCCCCCACCACCCTGGTCATCTCTGGCCTGGGTGACTGCCTTAGTAGCTTCCAGACTGATCTCTCTTGCTTTTCTCCAGGTCATTCTCCACATAGCAGCCAGAGTGAGCTTTTAAAAATGTAAATTAGGGGCACCTGAGTGGCTCAGTTGGTAAGCATCCGACTTGGGCTCAGGTCATGATTTCATGGTTCGTGGGTTCAAGCCCCACGTCGGGCTCTGTGCTGACAGCTCAGAGCCTGGAGCTTGCTTGGGATTCTGTGTCTCCCCTCTCTCTGTGCCCTTCCTCCACTCAGGCTCTGTCTCTCAAAAGTGAATAAAGATTAAAAAAAAATTTTTTTTAACATAAATTAGCTCATGTCATTGTCCTGCTTAAAATCCTGCATGACTCTTGATTGCCTGCTTTGCCAGTTTCTCGTTGTCTGTGCTGGTCTGCACCAGGATGGAAGATTCTCCAGGGCACAGGCGGTGGCTCTTTCACTGCTGAATTCTTGGGTATGTGGAACATAATAGCTGCAGCATAAAGACTTGCTAAGTGAGTAAGAATGTGTCTTTCCTCTTATTTCTAATATACTTTTCTCCTCTCCTCCTATCCTCCTTTCTTTTTCAGGATGAGCTTTGGAGGATCCAGGAGAAGCTAGAATGCTACTTTGGCTCCTTGGTTGGCTCGAATGTATACATAACCCCTGCAGGATCCCAGGGTCTCCCACCCCATTATGATGATGTCGAGGTAAGAGGAAGAAAATTGTTCTCTTGGGGCCTGGGTTAGCTGTCAGGGTTCATTTCAGCTCTCTGCCCTTCTTGCTGTGTGGTCTTAGAGATCCTGACCTCACCTAGATGTTGGTCCAAATTAATCCCACCAAACTGGCTTCCTGCTCATTCTCAAACAGGAAAGATGGTTTCCAGCCTTACTAATATAAAGAGCTACATATCCCTACAAAACAGGTATTTATTGAATCTGTCCACAGAAAAGCATGAGTGGCTTTTTCTGTAATTTCACAACGTAAGGGTTTTAATAAAGTGAGGTCACAAGTAATCTTTACATCTGCTTTCATTTTGTCCTTTTTCTGGAGCTGCCAAAAATGGATAATTTTTTCCATTTGTGAAAATCTTGGGGCAGCTTGAATGAAGGTCATGGTCTCACTTAAGCACTGGCACCTTGACAAGTGTTGCTTCACTCTCATGTGGCTGCCAAAAAAGGTAACTCTTTGGCTTGGGCATTTTGTACTTTTATTTTTATACTAATACAGTTATTAGTAAAACGTCTCCTTTTTCCCCCCTCTGAAGGCAATTTGATAGCAATACATTTCCCAAAAGTTTTTGATTTTGTTTTTAATATTTTAAACAGAGCTTTAAGATATCTTTGGCTGAATGAAGAATAAAAAACTTGACGTTTTCCTATCTGCCAAGGATGATATTCAGGATTTTAGGCACCATGAGTTATTTCTCAAACTTGGCTTTTCCCTCAGAGATTATGGGCTTTGTTGTCTGATAGAAGACTTAAAGGAAGGAGATAGTGGGATATAAAGAGCCCAGTGAGGCCTTATTACACTGAAAAGAATGAATATCCTTCCAGTATCAAGGTTCATGATGACCTGTTTTTTAAAAAGTGAAAAGCAGTAGTGGCAACTTTTATTCAAGTGTAGAGTGAAACACATCACTAATCTCTCATTTTTATTTTCCATCTGGAATGTGTAATTCATCGAAGCCCTTGGCGGGGCTAATACCCTAGAACCGCTTTGCCTCATGAGTTGTCCAGAAGCTGACATTCCCAGGTCCTGTGGCTCTCTTTAGGTTTTCATCCTGCAGCTGGAGGGGGAGAAACACTGGTGCCTTTACCACCCCACTGTGCCCCTGGCACGAGAGTACAGCGTGGAGGCCGAGGACAGGATTGGGAGGCCGACACATGAGTTCACGTTGAAGGTACGGGACCTCTATCACGGGAGCTGCTCGTGAGTCAAGTTCAGGTCTGGGGTTTAGTGTTTGTGTGATGGTCCTCAGAATACACGCAAGAGCGTGGGAGGGGGGAGGGTGGCTCTCACTCGGCCACGTGCAGCTTGTAAAGGAGACTTGGTGTTTGCATGTGTAGAATTGAGCTGAGGAAATGTTACATTCATTTTCCAAACAACCTGTCTTCAAATATAACCCAAGTTCCACAGGAATGGATTATGAGCTCGGTGACTACTGACTGAGAAGTGGAAGGTTTGGCCTGGGGCAGCTTCACCAAATCTAAGAGAGCAGTCAGGACTGGGCTGTAGCTTGCTCAGGCAGAGCACAGCCAGGGGCTTCTTAGTTTTTTTGTTGGTAGAATGCTAGCATGACCCACTCTCCTCCTGATTGTACAGTAGACCCTCTCTGCACTCCCCTCCCTCCCCCTGCATGTGTAGCCACCAGAAGAATAGTAATAATGAAAGGTCTTAAGGAATCTTACTCCGGGAAGCCAGGTGGCTTGATCGTGGTGGCAGGCTCGCCGGCATCTTGCTACAGAAAGAGTCTGTGTTTGAGCAGTTAGCCTGGGTGGACTCGTAGCCAATCCCTAGCAGGTGAGATTGCTGAGAAAAAAATCTTAGAGGGATGAGAATAGGTCCTTAATTCAACTTTATATATTGAATTAAGATACCATAGTTAGCTCAAACCATTCCAGAGATTCTACCAACTTGATGTGTATAGTTACTGTTTTTGCATTTCTTGTGTCTTGAATTTATCACTAGTTATAACTACTCAATGCCTTATGGACCTTTCTTGATTTTAAAAAGTTTTCCTGCCCGCCTGTACCTAGGAGAAGCAATCTCCTTTTTTGATGTGTGCTTACATTACAGGAGATTTGAATAGACACAATAAAGGTATCATTTTTTTAAGTTCTTGGTCAACAGTCAGCAGACCATGGCACATGGGCCAGAAATAATGGCCTGCTGCCTGTTTTTGTAAATAAAGTTTACCGGAACACAACCATATGTATTCCTTATTTATTGTCTAGGGCTCCATTCACATTGCACCCATAGAGTTGGCTGGTTGCCACAGAGACCACATGGCCCATGAACCAATGTTTACCATGGAGCCCTTTACAAAAAGAGTTTACCAACCCTTGTTCTCCATGAAGCATGTTGAATAGGCTCTTGTTTGATTATTTTTAGGGAAAGATTAAGCTATCCATGGTCTCTGAGGCCCAGGCTGAGTTCCTTAGCTTGATGACAGCCAACTGGCCCTACCCAAGAAAGTTAGTCTTTATAGTGGTCTTCAGGTATAGATGATGTGGGTTCTGTGAGGCGGTGCTGGGAGGCCGGGATGTCATGGAGCGATGCCCATTGGTCACACTCGTGAGGATCTCCATTCATTAAGAGCAGCCCTGAGTCTCCTAGGAGGAGAAAGGCAAGCATCAGGTACCGTAGGGTTTTTTCGCAATTGCACATTTATATACATGTGAATTTTAAACCACCGAAGATCCTCAAATGAAATCTTGGCATAAATGCTTAGTATATGAAACAGAAAAGCTGAGTCATTCTGGGCGGGGTGGGCATGAAGGCCACGACGAAGGTCATCACACCTGGGATCTTGGGATGAAGACCACCCCTGTGATGGAAGCACCACTCTGTGGTTTTGGGGCCTGACACGCCTGGTTTTGAATGTAGCTGTGGTCGCTTAAGAGCTATGTGTTCTTGGGCAAGTTGTTTATGTCAGTCTCAGTTTCTCCTTTATTGAAAATGAGAGCATAATATTTACCTTGTAGGTTGTAAGAACTGAAGTTTTTTGTTTTTTGTTTTTTTTAATATTTGTTTATTTTTGAGAGAGACAGAGTGTGAGCTGGGAGGGGCAGAGAGAGAGAGGGAGACACAGAATCTGAAGCAGGCTCTGGTCTCTGAGCTGTCAGCGCAGAGCCTGATGTGGGGGTTAAACTCAAGAACTGTGAGAATATGACCTGAGCCAAAGTCGGATGCTTTACCAACTGAGCCATCCAGGTGCCCCGGAAGGATAGGTTTTGATGCCTCCTTTACAGTGAAACTCCTTGGAAGAGACGGCTGTATGTCAGTACATTTATTACTGCTTATCAAATTACCACAAATTCCCACAAATTCAGTGGCTTAAAACAACACACATTTAGTTCTGTGGTTCATCAGTCCAGAAGGGATTTGGTTTTCCTTGGCTGAAATCAGGTATTGGCAAGACTGTTCCTTCCAGAGACTCTAGGGGAGAATCCATTTCCATGCTTTTTCTAGCTTTTAGAGACCTCCTGCATTCCTTGGCTCACAGCCCTTCCTCCATCTGCAAAGCCAGGAACATAGAGCCCAGTCTTTCTCACGCTAACATCTCTTTGGTTCTCTCCTCCTGTACCATCTTCTACTTTTAGGGATCCTTGTGATTATGTCGTACCTGCCCGGATAATCCAGAATAATTTCCCTCTCAGCAACTTTAATTCCATTCACAGCCTATTCATATCATCTATATTCATAGATGCCGGGGATTAGGCCACAGACATCTTCAGGGACCCTGCCCAGTCTTCTCTCCTGCTCCTGGGAATACCTCCCAGGAGGCTCCCCCCCCCACCCCCAGACTTGCTCCAGGACCAGTCTCCCCAAGGTTACCAGGGGCTACCACGTTGTCAAGTACAGTGCTTGCCACCGAGTTCCCATCATTCCTTTTTTTAAAGTTGTATTTATTCTGAGCTAGAGATAGAGAGCATGATCAGGGGAGGGGCAGAGAGAGAGGGAGAGGGAGAGAATCCCAAGGAGGCTTCGCATTGTTAGTGTAGAGTCTGATGGGGCTCGAACCCACAAACCGTGAGATCGTGACCTGAGCCGAAGTTGGACGCTTAACCGACTGAACCACCCAGGTGCCCCCGTCTGAGTCCCCATCTTAGCATCCTCCTGTCAGCCTCATTGGACACAGTGGTTCACTCCCACCTTCCTCACTGGGCTTCTAGGATGCCAGCCTCTTTTGCTTCTCTTTCCTGCTTACTGGCTGTTCCTCTTCATTCTCTTTGGCTGTTTTATCTTCAGTCTTTGCACCTCTGAAAGTTAGGATGCCAGGGTTTATTTCCTGGACCTCTTTCCTCAATCCATACCCACTCCCATGGTTTTAAATTCCCTCTAGAGGGGCTGAGACTTCAGCTCAGGTCATGACCTCACGGTTTGTGGGTTCAAACCCCGCATCTGGCTCTTTGCTGTCAGTGAGGAGCCTGCTTTGGATCCTCTGTCCCCTCCCTCTCTGCAACTCCCCACTTGTTCTCTCTCAAAAATAAAACATTTAAAAATAAATAAATTGGGGCCCCTGGGTGGCTCACTCGGTAAGCGTCCAACTTCGGCTCAGGTCATGATCTCACGGTTCGTGAGTTTGAGCCCCATGTCGGGCTCTGCGCTGACAGCTCAGAGCCTGGAGCCTGCTTCAGATTCTGTGTCTCCCTGTCTCTCTGCCCCTCCCCCACTCACACTGTCTCTCTCTCTCTCTCTCTCTCTCTCACAAATAAACATTAAAAAAAAATTAAAAATAAATTCCCTTTAGACTGATGTATTTGCAATGCTATGTCCTGTCTTTAGCCCACGTCTCTAAACTCCTATCCAACTGCCTACTTAATGTCTCTACTGGAAAGATAAAAGGTGTCACAAACTTAGTATTCTGCAAAGCAAACTCCCATTTCCTGCTGTCCCCAGCCTTCTTTCCTGTAAATGTGACACATTTTCCTGCTTGTTCAGGATAAAACCCTTGGATGTGGATTTATACAAAAGCCTCCTATCTGGTATCCCCTTTGCAGGCTTTTCTGACATGACCGTAATGATCTTTTGAGATCCATTGTACCCTTTGCCCAGATCTACAGTAGCTTTCTATTAAATCAGAATAAAAGCCAGAGTCTTTAAAACAGGCCAGAAGGTCCTGTAATCCAGCCCCTCTGCTGCCTTCTCACTTCACCTCCCATCATTTCCACCCTCACTGCTCTCCTGCCACATGGACCCAAGCACGTTTTTAACCTCAGGACCTTTGCCCTTGCTCTTCCCCCTGCCTGGAATCCTTTTGGCCCAGGTAGTCACTTGGCTAGCTTGCTCATTCTCTAAAGTCTCAATTGAAATGTCAGTCTAGCAGAGTGAGGTTTTAGCGCCCATCCTGGATGACAGTGGCATCTCTTACCCCAGGCACACCCTGCCCACCACCTCCATATGCATCATTCATGTCCGTCTTCTGCTTCTTTGTCTTCATTGCACTTACCACTGCTTGACATTATTTACTGCTTTATTTTCTGCCTCGCCCCACTCGAGTGTTTTTCTTGTATTCATTGTCTCTTCTCTCTTCTCAAATGTTTGCTCTCGTCTCAAATGAACTACAAAGGGGCAGGTCTTTGTTTAATGCTCTAACCCCAGTGCCTCACATCTTGCCTGGCGTGGGAGGGGGATGGAGAGGGGTTAACCAAATGGTTGTGGGATGAATAAATGAATGAATGAATGAATGAATGAATGAAGGTCTCATTTGGAGGGTGGTGCAGAGACACTGAGCAAATGATAGCTGTAATTGTGAGTCAAGCATTTGCTTCAAGTGGTAATTTCCCTGTCAGTTTGGTGTCCTTCAGGGTGAATGAGCCTCTAAGATAGCCCTTATGAATATATTTAATTGTATACTGTTTCTTTCAAAGGAAAATCTTAACGTTAAGGAAAGGGTTTTTGGTTTGTCTTTTTATCTGCTGTCTCTTGAACCACACCTCCTGGGCTCTTAACCAGAGTCAGACTGCTTCCCGTGTTGCAGACGGGAGGCTAGCGGCTATCAGGATTGCCTCTCCTCCTTAGGCAACTGCTATATGGAATGTTTCTCATCTGGGTGGGATTGGGGAGGATGTAGCTTCAGGAGTGATTGAGGAAGGATATTTCTATCCCCTGGCTTGGGCGAGACCTAGCACAGGATGGAGGCGGCTCACCTGCCCAAGAGGGGGACTGATCTTCAGTTCCATCTAGTTTTTAGGTTCAGGGGAAGGGTTACATGGTTTTTCAACTAGTCATCCACACATTCATTGAGCCTCTATTGTACACCTGATGCTTTGGGAGTTCAGGTTCTGGAGGACACACGATGGACCTCGACCCTTCCTGGAAGAGCTCACAAACTTCCTGATGGTTGATGGGGGAGTGGCAGGTAAAATAGTACTTATGGTACAACCATCTGCCTGTCACTGTTCCAAGACCTCTGGATATGGCATCTCCTTTAATCCTGAAAATAAGTCTGTGAATTTTGGGCCATTGCCTCCATTTTACAGGTCTTTGGTGGGTTAATTTTCTGAGGTTCCTCGCCAGTAAATGGCAACGTCTGTATGACTCCAAAGCTTCTACTCTTGATCACTGGACCCTTCAGAGGGTGGAGAGGAAGGGTGCAGGCTTCCCAGACACAGGAGGTCACCTGCTTGATCCCTGGATTGGGATGGGGCAGTTTCAAGTGTAACTGGTCTCGGCTGTGAATAACGAAAGTGACTTCGGGTACTGAAAGCCTCTCAGGACTGGGGTTCACAGTAACAGACTCAGGCACAGTGAAGCTAGACTAACGGGACCCCAGGAGCCCAGCATACAGACCACCCCATGAATCAGTAAGTAGAAGGTCTCTAGAAGGGAGAACTGAAACTCAGAGCCTATTTTTGTTTCTTTAAGACAAGGGATTGAGAAGACCTCCTCCTTATCAACTCCCTCCTCCCTTTTCTTTTTCTTCCTTTAGCCGGGTGATTTCCTGTACTTCCCCAGAGGGACCATTCATCAAGCGGACACTCCTCCAGGTCTGGCCCACTCTACTCACGTGACCATCAGCACCTACCAGAACAAGTATGACCCTCTTCTCAGCCTCATGTCCCAGGGCAGCTCAAGTTGTGGCCCGGGGCAACCACACACGGAAGGGAATGAGGGAGTTGGCCACTACTGTCCTGCTTATCCAATCTCAGGGGTTTCATTCAGGCTCCCTTGCTAACTCCATACTCCTTTAGAGTCTTCTCCCTGCCATCACCCCGTCGGGGATTCCTCCTGGGAATGCCATGAACATTGGGATTTACCCAATGAAGACTCGCAAATTTGGGACGAAAGAACCATAGCTGTAGCTGTGGCAGTGTTAATGATGCCAGGCTGAACTGGTAGTCTGTCTCTTTTTAAAAATCTTTTATTGCAGTAAAATATTTACAACGTAGTATATGCCACTGTAACCATTTTTAAGTGTACAATTTGGTGACAGTAATTACATTCACACTGTTGTGTAAGCATCACGACTATCTGTTTCCAAAACATTTCATCACCCCAAACAGAAACCCTCGTGTCCACTGAAACCTCTGGATCTCTTTTAAGGTTTCTGTCTTTTATGAAAGTTCATGAAGTTATGTAGGAGAGGAAGTCTGGAACAGTAAGACCTAAACTCACATGTGCTGAAAACAGTTCTAATTAAAACTGTGTTCCATTTCGGTGAGTGCCTCCTCACAGGACCCAGGCAGAAGCGCCCTCCCTGTGAGTGATTTCTGAACAGCAGCGACCTTGCTAGTAGTCCAGACCTCCTTGAAAGTCATTACTGTATCACAGCCTGCAGGCACCAGCCGCTGTGCTAGTTGCTGGGAATGCAGGCCTGTTACTGAAGGGGCTTTGAGAGAACTTGCAGTCTGGAAGTCGGGGCAGATTCCGTCATGGGTGTGCAGGGGGAACTCTTGCAGCATAGAGGAATGCATTTTGCCAAGCTGGGGCGTCTAGGAAGGCTTCAGAAATGACTTGACACCCAAGCTGAGTGAGTCTCAAAGGATGAGTAAGTAGAGGTGGGTCAGAAGGTCAAAGTAGGAGAGGCATTCTAGTCCTGACGGACAGCCAAGTCCCCTCCTACCTTCAAAGCCATAACTTGCAAAACAAGTTAGTAAGGTACTTCTACTTCCTCATCTGGGTTTTCTGGGTGAAATTAACCCCTGCATTTAAGAGGCTGCTCAGAGGAACTTGCTGGAGCCTGGCCTAAAGTTAGTGCATTCCTTGCCCACAAATAGAAGGCCAAAGCTTATGAAAAATGCCTTTGTCACTGTGGCTAGGCAGATTCTTGGGCATGGCCGGGAACAGAAAGTCACCAAGGCCAGCTTAAGAAGAGCGGGGACAGTTGAGGGAGTGGGATTGTAGGAAGTGGAAAGAGCCAGCCACAGGGAGGCCAGAACCTGAAGTTCACTGTGGGTACAAAGTACCTCTGGGCCTTGACAGCCAGTTTGGCACCATGCATGTCCATGTAGCTTCTGGTGTCCCGCCATTAATGTTACTCAGCTCCTCCCTCTTTCTGTGATTCTCTGTCTTTTGCGTTTCACTTACTGGCCCCGACTGGTTTCCTAGTAATTGGTTTTTCACGTACTTTGTTGTCTTTCCTCATCTTCTGTTCACTCATAACATTGACTCACCATAAGCCATTATTAGGTTCCTTGTCTGACCTCCCTTTATCTCAGTGAACTTAATAGCTTTTACTTTTGCTAAACTGTTTCCTAGTTCCAAGAGTGAAGAGCTAGTGGGCTCTTCCCTGGGTCCCACCCACGTCTTTGGTCAGCTGGGGATGTGGATGGACACCATGACTGACGTGTGTAGGTCAGACTCTGACCTGAGCCTTTATCAGTGGTTCTGGGGCTAGAATGGGACAAATTTAACTCAAGAACCATTGCTCCCCAGAGATGTCCCTGTGCTTTGGTCCTAGTACTCTTGAAGGCACTGTGGCAGGGTGAGGATTTCGGGGCCTTTTCCTAACACCTCTTAAGGGTAGCTTTTTTGGGAATTTTTGGGACCTCTGTGGGACAGCAGCAGGTTGGTTTGGCTATTTTACCAAGGTGAACCCCTCAAGAGGTATTAACCTCAAATTCTGGAAAGGCCCAACATCCATTCTGACTCTGAAAAGAGCACAGAGCTCTGGTTAGCTGCAGTTAATCTCTTCATGAGCTACTGCCACATGATTTCACCTATGGCCTTGCAAAAGGAGCTTATTTTTGTGCTGGTGAAAAATCTCCAGGAGGAGGTTCACGCAGTCAGATCTGTGAGGTTGGGTGTAACGTGAAGTTATAAAGTGGTGAAGATGCCAAAGGGTGGACGTCTTAGGGAAAGTGTCTCTGATGTGGCTTTTGTCTTCGTTTGCCACTTTTCCGGAAGGGAAGCATAAAAGTGTTAATTTTGCTTAGTGGGTGAGAAGCAAAAGTCATACTGTGAATTTCCATTTTGCACGTAGCCGGCAATTTGAAATCTGGTGACACTGAGGAAAATTTTAAACAGCTAAGAAATGTTTAAAGAGAGCAACCCCACAGAGCATTTCTTACAGTGGCACACATTTGGGAGTGAGCCAGTGGTAAATGCCCCAGAGAAAGCACAGGTAATTGAACACCGATGCTCATCCCTAGATGTTATTTTTGGCCATTGGATTCTACCCTTCTCTCACAGTAAACCACTGCTAGAGTTTCGACAAGTTGCAAGTTGACTATTTTAAAATTGTTGATGTTGGATATTTTACTGGGGAAGAGTGCCCCTCTATTACAAGGGAAAAAGGAAAATGTAGCGTCTAACAGTTCAGATGATTACAGTCTAGGGATCTTACGGTTACCCTAAATGTATTTCTTTTGGAGTTTTTGAACGTAAACATTTTTTATGTCCTATAATTGTTAAAATCTCCTACAAAGCTCCTCTCATAGACACTTGTGTTATAGTTAAAGACATTAAAAAATATTGGTCCCTTGAACTTCCCACTTAGACTGTATATGATTGTGTGGTATCTTTAGGAAAAATTGTGAATAAAGTCTAGCTTCCCACTTTTAACTTTCCACGTGAGTGTCTGGGAAAGGCGGGGGAGAGAAGCTGTGTGATTGATGAAGGTCTTTTAAAGTTTTTTGTGCTGAGTAATGTCAAATTAATTAAACTCACGATGCCTGGGGAAGGGAAGAAAGTTGGAATGCCCTTTGTAGCTTTGGGATTTACTCTCGAAATCAGTGTTTTTTGTAAATTCCGTGTGTGCTCTGTTTTCTTTTTTGGTGCATGTTGCAGTTCATGGGGAGATTTCCTTTTGGACACCATGTCGGGGCTTGTGTTTGACACCGCAAAGGAAGATCTGGAGTTCCGGGCTGGCATACCCCGGCAGCTGCTCCTGGTGAGGAGTGAAGGCGGGTGGGGGGAGTGGCAGCCCAGGCCGGCAGAAGCCGTGGTCCCCCTCGGAGGGACTCCAGGATCCTTCCTCCCACAGGAGTCAAGCTTGTCTCCTGGGCTGATGGCAGAGCTGGGAGGTTTGCAGAGGAGGGTCGTGCCGCACGTGACGTGGGACCCAAAGAGCCTAGGGTGTTGTGCAGACAGCCCTCTTTCCATATGTCACGGTGGCAGTAGCAGGCGCTGTGAGGACGCTGGCTGAATAAGTGGTTGAATAAGTAAGACGTGTGGCTAGGAGAGCCATAGATTGATTGCACATGATTACTTAGGAGAGACCCACAGGAGATCCTTGGGGTACTGGGGTATTCCTGGCTTTCCTCTGCATCCTTGTTTTATGTTTGAAACAGCAGCACTGTTAGGCTAGTTTTGAGGTGACTGAATTAGTGCTAAGATGAGCAAAGGTTACTTTCACTGTCTGAAGCAGTCACCTCAGGACGATGAGTTGCCTTCCTAAAGGCAGAGCCGAGACTGCACCATATTTCTAGGGATCCCTCTTTCTAGGCAAAATCCTGACAATTGATCTTGTTTTGGCTAACAAAAGGCAGCTTATGATGAATAGTGGTTACAAGGAAATAATGGGGTATTCTTAAACACACTGGTTGTCCCCTGCCCCGTACCCCCAGAAGCATCATGGATCTTCGTCTGTACTGGGTGATTATGCTCAGTGTACTACTTTGGAGACCAGGACCTTGGTGGTAAGTCTTGTTGGAGTTTGGGCCAGCACTCACATCTCTTTCCAGCAGGTGGAAGCCACAGCTGTTGCAACAAGATTAAGTGGCTTTCTGAGGACCCTTGCAGACCGCCTGGAGGGCACCAAAGAGCTGCTTTCAGCAGACATGAAGAAGGATTTTGTTATGAACAGACTTCCCCCTTACCATATGGGAGACGGATCAGAGTTTTCAACGCCAGGTGGAGCTTTTGCTTTTCTTCTAGGTGGTTGGGCTGATGTGGGATATTTTGAGGCTTTCCTGGGTGGGCTCCTCTTTGGGAAGATGGAAAGTAAGAAGCATCTTAAAGTTTATTTGAGAGAGAGGGAGAGAGAAAATCCCAGGCAGGCTCCATGCTGTCAGTGCAGAGCCCAATGTAGGGCTCCATCTCACGAAGCGTGAGATCATGACCTGAGCCAAAATCGAAAGTCCATCACTTAACCAGTGAGCCACTCAGGTGCCCCAAGAAGCTGGTAAGGTGGACCAGGATCTGTCTTTGGCATGTTACGTTTGGATAGGACATGCTGTACCTTTAGGCATCCTGCCTCCCAGCATGTTGGGGAGAAAGAGCCCTGTGATTGTGGGTGAAAAATAGGTGTATTTATGGGTCCTCTGGTATTCATCATCTTCAGGAAGTTTTAATAACTTGAACACTGAACTAATTCCAACAAGATGAACTCAGTGATGGGTAAAATGTTGCCACCAGCAGGTGAAATTTAAGAATGCCCAAGGTGGTCACCAACTTTCCCTAAGTCCCATGTGACTACTTTGGGACAGGTTTAGGCTGCAAATGACCTAACACTTGTGGATAGATGGTGATAGTATACCATCAGTATGGCACTCCTGCAGGGGGACAAATGGGTTTAGGACTTACTGCAACTGGGAAGACCACACACTATTGAGGGTTGTGGGGCATCTCAGTAAAAGAGTGTTGGAAGGCTTTATAGGATTTGGGCTCTGGTTAGGTGATTTTTTAGGAGGGTTAAGAGAGTGGGGCTTTGCTCTGAGTTGGATGCTGTCAGAAAATAGGGAGTCTAATTGGGTCTTCTGTAGGCAGGAGGAGTGAAAGGAAGCTGAAGTTGGAATTAGTAAAATGGGATCTGCTTCCCGGATTAGCAGGATGGGGACCTGTGGTCCTTTTGGAGGTTGGGACAAAGTTCTTCCTTTTGCCTGAGTTCAGACATGATTGTGGAGCGGTCTTGTTTTAGTCTGGCTCTCTCACAGAGGAGGGGCCTTGCTTACTGTTGGTGTTCAGGGGGACTGTGTTCAGCAGAGCACCGACACGTGGCTGTGAGCTCCAGGCCCAATCTCGGGCTGCTTGGTGCTTTCTCCATGGAGTAAGAGTCTCATTTTTACTAATTTTTATTAAAACCTTATTTATCATAGTTGAGAACCACTGAAATAGTCTATAAGGTTGCCTCTAACATGGATTCTATTTATATTTTTAGTACAATCTTTAGGGGAAGTTTAGAATTAGTTTGGTCCTATTCAAAGCAGATTTTTTTCAGCATATATTTTCATCTTTATAGAACCGTTTTCTGAGTATCAGCTTATGGCACGGAATATCTTCTCTAAGGTTTTCCTTGTCTTACCCATTATCGTCCATAGGGCTCTGTATTTTCAAGACTCTTTAACCAGATGACCCTGTAAGATTAGTCTGTTTTTAGTGGCTACTTTTTCACTAAGTTAAATCTAACTTGGGAAAGCACTATTTTTTTATTTCTGTGAATTTTATTAGCTGGCTTTTATGATCTTATGCTTGACCTACATGGATAGAATAATTTGCTATGATTATACAACTAGTTGGTGAGATGGTGCAGTTTGAACACAGTCCTTTCAGGGTCCACGTGTAGAGCAAGAGGCAGAGGACAGAAACTGGGGAAGGGAGTGTTGTGTGCAGAAGGCATGGTGGCCCTATTGTGACAGTTGTCATGCTTCCATGGTATTGTATACATCTATTTAATATGCTTAACCATCTATCGTTACTGATCTGTTAAACATCTGCACTGGAAGAATGAGCTCCATAAGGATATAAACTATATTTCAGTATCATTATAAATATAGGGTAAGCCAATACTTGAGTTGGAGGGTACCCCACATTTAGATTTTACCCACAGACAAGATTCAACCTGGGTTTCCTCTTGTGAAGGTTGTCTTTCTCCCTGTGGGTCTTCTAGGTGGACAGTTACCAAGGTTGGACAGCACAGTGAGACTGCAGTTTAAAGACCACACCATCCTCACAGTAGGGCTGCATCAGGATCAGTCTGTGAGTATACAGAGGGGAGGAGGTTTCCTCTTTTCTCAGAACATTTCTGTCACGGGCCTCAGGTTATCAAATTAACAAACAGCCCCTGCCTTTACCCCTCATGCATCTGTCCTCATAACTTTGTGCCCTGGCTTTACATCAATCAGATGGTGCTTACATCTCACTGGGCCAGAGAGGCCTGCCTGTTGGACGTTTGGGGCTTGCCCTCATCCCCACAGATTCTCCTTTATTCCCCTCATGTGGAGATTATTGCCTGGTCTCAGGCCATACTGCTCTTGCTCAGATAACTGCAGACCCTTGTTCATGCACCTCCCTCAGTCCCTCTCCCCTCCTGAATGTTGTCCAAATCTATCATTATGTATGGCTTTGTGAAGGTTTCTTCTCAAAAAATCTCTATCTTGTAGATCATGGAGAAGAAAGTCGACATTCCATAACCTTGTCACCTAATCCTATGGTTGCCAGAACTGGCTAACTGATCCTTGACTCTACTGGAATTTTTTTTTTTTTTTGGAGTGAGTGCCAGTGGGGGAAGGGCAAAGAGAGAGAAGGAGAATCTTAAGCAGGCTCCATGCTGGGCATGCTGATTCAGGGCTTGATCTCACTGTTGTGAGATCATGAGCTGAGCTGAAATCAAGAGTCGGAGGCACAAATGCCTGAGCCACCCAGGTGCCCCAACTGGAAAAGTTTTAGAAGTTTTAAATTCCTGGGTTTCATCTGCTCTGGGTTGGAGCTTCTCTATTTATTAGTAAAGCTCCCTGGACACCATCCCCTGCCCTATGACTTCACCCTCTTCCTTTTAATTCGCTATCTTGATAGGTACTCCATAAATGATTGGAAGGGGATGAGAGTGTGGGGCAGCTAGGTGTGTCCATAAGCAGACTGTCACAGCCATCATGGCCAGACCTGGAGAGGACTGATTTATAAAACACACAGGAAAAAAAACCTCAGAAGTATACACTCTTGTATTCCTATTAAAAAAAAAAAAATCCTAGTTATTCTGATAATCAGAATTATTCTGATATACAGAATTTGAGACCTTCTGTATCAGGCCAAGGTCTTTGACCCTGATGTAAGAGGTGACCAGGAATGAGTGAGGATTCTGATGAGGATGATAAACCCCCCTGTGTAGGATGGAAAGGAAGGGAAGTTGGGACTATTTGGGAGGCTACTGTAATTGGAAGTTTTTATAGCTCCTGTGGCTGGTAATATTTGCTCCATGGTGTTCATAAATTGTCAGCTTATCTATAACTGGGAATGTCAAATTCTGACATAAAACTGTGCTGTTAGGATCAAAGGAACAAACTTGTGTTTCATTGATAAGTTGATATGTAAACATTTGTTTTCTTAAACCCCATTTCTGATGATGTTCTACCAGCTACACTCTTTAAAAAGTGCCTATTTGTTACATACAAATAGTAATCTGATTATAATATATACCTTGTATATAATCATTTTGTGTCAAAAAGATTCTTTACAGTATTCTGGGTGTTGAATTTCATTATTGGAAAACACTCCTAGTAGTCACCTCCTATTTTGTTGTTGACAACTTAACCCACCCCTCCCCTTTTTTTCTTTTAAAGGACGAAACTCAGGAAAAGATGATTTACATCTATCATTCCTTAAAGAACAGGAGAGAGACACACATGATGGGAAATGAGGAAACAGAGGTCCGTTCCAACCTAAAATGTCTTTCCTGTGATTTGGTGGTGGCTGGGAAGAATGTGTTACCTTTGATTTATGGGTGATGTGCTTTTTTATGATCGCAGCATGGACTTAACGTTTCACACAATTGACAAAGCCCTTGCATGGGGATGATGAAGCCAGACAGTTCTGTGATGTACATATACCAGCTTTAAAAGATCCTAGCTGGGACTTGCAGCCTTGAAGGAAATGTGTAATGTAATAAATATGAAGCAGTGCAAATGACTATTATATAAACTAGGATGCCTTTCATAAAGTCTAAATTTTTATATGGGAATTGGCCAGTTCTGTAGGTTGCCTACTTTTAAGGTTATCAAAAATGATGTACTGATAACTATAGGAGTTTTTTTTATGAAAGTACATTTTTTATCTAAATGGTTTGTCCTTTTTCAGTCTCATGGACTTCGCTTTCCTTTATCACATATGGATGCACTGAAGCAAATTTGGGGCCATCCAGCTGTTTCTGTCAAGAACCTGAAACTTCCTACAGATGAGGAAAAGGAAAATCTGGTGTTATCCCTCTGGACAGAATGCTTAATCCAGGTAGTCTAGTGCCTTTCCAGAATTGAGAACGGACCATCTGTTACATACGTATGAGAAGAGGAGGAGCAAACATTTATGTGCTAGGCAGCTTCTGTTGCTTTCAGTCAGCAGCTTGGGAATGGTTCTACAACTGTCCTTACCTAACAACGTGAGCCCTCCCTGTTTCAGGAAGTTGGTTGGCCATGTGTATTACAGAGGCACATGGAGGAAAGAATGGCAGATGAAGTGTATGTCTCAGAAAGTAACAAAACTGTACTTTTGACAAACTTCTTTAATCCAGTGTGGTAGAAAAGGTACAACTCCAATAAATGTATCACTGAAATTTGAATGTCATTTACCTGGCTTTGTTCTTTGGAAGAAACAACTTCTTTAAAGAGCTTCACTGGCTCTATAAAAATCTTTTCAACAATTAAAGAAATTTTAAATTGGTTTTTTACAATGAAAATATACATACCTTTGTGTATACATAACCCCCCCATTAAAATAAATTTACCCCTATAAGTTTCATTAAATACTGCCAAACTAATGAGAGGCACTCACATCTATGGGCTTAAGGGAGTTTTACAACGCTGCTTCAAAGATGACAAAAAGCCTGAGAGTGAAGGAAATTTACATGGAAAGACCAAGTCTCTATAAAAAAAATGCTCAAAATAGCGGGTCTTTGTGTTTAAACAATTCACTGTTATTTTATATTCTAAAGTGCTTATAGGGGGATATTTAAAAATATTGCTAGCAGATTGAATCTATATAAAAATAGGTGGTTTTTTGCTTTCTGGTAAAAGTTGGGTATGAGGGGGAACAGCTGTCTCAATTTGTTTAAAACCAACTCAGGAGGAAAAAATACTAAGAACTAATTTTTAAAGGTGGTAACCATTACTTGATATCCAACCTGATTTTGCTTATAAATGGAAAGCTGAGTTTTCAGTCATTTAATTAAATAAAATGGTAGAGTCAAGGCTCAAATACTATTTGGGTTTTCATTTGAACATCTGAAATTTACTTCAGTAAAGAAAACTGTGACTAAACACTCCTCGAGGGCAGATCAGGCAGAATCTAGGATGAGGCCTCAGCACCAGGACAGGTGACCACTGGTTACAGTCTTGCCACCCTGAAGGGTGCCTGGTACTACAGAGGAAAAGGATGGCCACAGGTTATTTGTGTGTTTTTTTTGTTTTTTTTTTTTTGTTTTTGTTTTTTTTAGCTTTTTTTAGCTTGGCCACAGAAAATATGCCAGTACTTGAGCCTTTTTCCTAACAAAGCTGAGGTCCTCCCTGGGGTCAGTTACAAGTATGAATACTTAAGGTGCTTCTGTTATAAAAGCTTCAATAGAGAAGAACCTTTAAGGCTTACCTAAATACAGCAGCTTAATAGGAAGGCTTATTAAATATGTTTTCAGGTATTGCTAAAAAATTATCTTCTAGGCAAAGTACAACCTGACCTAAAGGAATCTGTTGTCCTGTGCTAAGCACTCACACCCATCTACTAGGAGGATCTTAGGAGAGAAAACACACACTTGATGGAGATCAAGCAGGAATAGAACCTTTCACAGAAATCAGAACATGTGTTCTTCATAGGAACACTGAATAGCTGGCAAGAACACTTTGAGCTTTTCCACGGTTAACAACAATGGATTGGAACCTGGGAGAAAACCTTCTGCTCAGTGATGGAGAAGTCTGAGGACAAGGAGCTTCCTCTCCATGGGATGTGAAGTTCCTTCTTCCTTTGCTCTTTCTCGAGATGTTGCCAATTCTCTTACAATATTTCAATGTCCCATTTCTGTGTTTCTTCTCCCTCCAGGGGTTGATTTACAATTACATGAGTCTTGTCATAATAATTTCCTCCTACAATAGAAATTCCAAAAGAAAAGATGATTTGTTCACACAGGTGCTTAACCATGTTCACAAGCTTTTGTTCAGCCCATTGTGTGGTAGAATAATATTTGATTTACAGAGCAGCCTGAGATGGAAAACTGAGTTTAAATAAGCTTAGCTGTTATTAACCTCAAACCGGACCTTATCATGGCTCAAACTGAAAAACTAAGGGGTGTAAATTGTTGTTCAGAATCGCTTTGTTGGGGCACACTGCTTTTGCAGTCAAAGCGCTGGGTCGGAGGCGGCTCTGGCTGAATGTCAGGGGCTGTGATTTTGCTTCCACACGGACAGTGGCTATGACTAAGCCAGTTAAAGCAACAGCCCGGACCTTGCTAATAAACAAGCTTGAACAATACCCACCGTCAGTTTTAACTGAAGGTTTTTAAGGAGTACAGCAGTTCACAGCAAAAAGAGGTTTCTTTCTAAGAAACAGGACATCTTATAGTTGATGAAGCTTCACATTTACAAATGTTCTCAAAGATCACGTAGCAAATGAGGATTTTACAACTGTACTAATGTACAAAAACCTTCTAAGGTTTGTCCTTAGGCTTTTCCTACTTGATCCAAGTAGCTAATTGTTTTGTTCATTAAAACAGCGTTATCTCTTTTCAAGAATAATTAGAAATAGCTTAGTATTTCTTTTACCCAGGAAGAGGAGGAGGTTTGGAATTTACATTACATCCAGGGACACACAACGTTTGTCCTGTGGGTTTGTTCAAAGGCCCACCTTTAACATCAAGGACAAGCTGATCACTGAGATAGGAGCTGATGGTTCCATTTCTGTTCAGCCTCCACTTCTGCCGGAACTGTCCGTGTTCGGTCCATAGAGCCACTTTGGCTCCAGGTGTGTCCCGGCCACCAATCACATCCAGGCATGTATCACTGGCCTAAGAGGATTAGGAAGAAAATTGGCAGCACTGTGTTATCTCGAATCAAGTGAACGGGGTCCCTTTTCTTTACACAACTCCCATCTAAAAAAGACTGTATAGCATAGTTACAATTCCACTAACTTTTTAAGTCTTCTTTATGGCTGAGAGGAGATGGTACAGAAATAGATCTACTGAAATAGAGGTGCTCATTTTTTAAAAGGATACCTGCATCTGACAACAGATGGTCAATGAAGGTTTGCTGCATTACAATTAAATGTTTATTAGCATAAACGTATCGGATCACTGGAGCTTGGTTTTCCTATGAAAGCATCCGTGATGTGCTAGATAGCCAATGATAATTACTCTTAAGTGCTTTTCATTTTTGTTGATGAGAAAAAGGTAGGCAATCCATTGGTGACATAATAAAACTGGTGTTCTGTTCCCCAGAGCATCAAATGTAAAGGAGCATCACAATGTAAACTTGGTTTTTCTAAGCTTTCTCCAGTAACAACTTCTTGTACTACTGCTTCCTTGTGTATTTTGAAAGCGAAAGGTTTAACATGTTTAAATCACAGACACCTGATTTTACCTGGGCCACAGTAAGGAATGTGTCACAAAAGCACAATGTCCAGTTGAATCCAGTGAGTTGTCACTGGTTTTAAAAAAATCATTTAGGGGCACCTGGGTGGCGCAGTCGGTTAAGCGTCCGACTTCAGCCAGGTCACGATCTCGCGGTCCATGAGTTCGAGCCCCGCGTCAGGCTCTGGGCTAATGGCTCAGAGCCTGGAGCCTGTTTCCGATTCTGTGTCTCCCTCTCTCTCTGCCCCTCCCCCGTTCATGCTCTGTCTCTCTCTGTCCCCAAAATAAATAAACGTTGAAAAAAAAAAAATTAAAAAAAAAATCATTTAGGCATATCCAGTGTGTGATAACCTTAGTTTTTCACTTCAAATAGAGAATTTTCCCATCTAGAAAATTCAGTTTCTAAGTCGATTTCACTGAAAAGCCTTAGTAATATACATCACAGTATCTGAATAATCATACAACTGTTTCTAGGAAGGTGCATTATTTTAAGTTTTTTTTTTAAATGTTTATACACTTTTTGAGAGACCGAGTGCGAGCAGGGCAGGGGCAGAGAGAAATGGAGACAAAGAATCCAAAGCAGGCTCCAGGCTCCGAGCTGTCTGCACAGGAGCCCGACACGGGGCTCGAACTCACGGACCGTGAGATCCTGACCTGAGCCGCAGTCGCTCAACCGACTGAGACACCCAGGTGCCCCGACCTTTGCATTATTTTATACTCCCATTTCATCGGGCAAGATTCTGGTTTCCAAAAGAAAAAGCCAAAAGGCAGGGTGAGGTATCAGTGGGTGGTTACCTTGGACTTGAAGAGTCCTCGGCAGTAGTGCCAAACCTGAGTGGTCTTGCCGCTATAGGGAGAAACGCACACAGATGTTGCCCTTGTGTCAGCGACGTTGCCGGTGACGGTCAGGTACTCGTCCTGGGCCCGGTTCCTTATTCTGATGTACACTGCAGGCTAGCACAGGGGAGAGACCGCCAATTAGGAAAAAACATTATGAACCTGGCAATCAAGCCTTCCACAGGACAGCAGCTTAGAATGCAGGCGGTGACGGAATTCGGCTTGCTATGCACTTGCGCCCTTCCTCCCTTGAGTCAGTATGTTTAAGTTACTATTTTTCTACTGACAGACCTCAGGTCACTGAACACTTTTCTCAACACGGCCCTTTTGGAAAAGTGAAAGGTAATAGTTTCATTCATTAAAATGCCACATGGCAAGGGGCAGTGAAGCATGCCGGACTTGCTCAGTTTCATTCAGGAACCAGGGTGTCCCATCTGTGCTGGGAGAGCAAGGGGAAGAGGAGGAGGGCGAGATACTGCACACCTACAAGGCTCTAACAACAACTTAGCGAACACTGCAATAATGAGACCCGCTGTTTGAGCTACTGTTAAGTGCCAAACGCCTGCTGTGAAAGTCTTGAAAAACCCAGGTAGCTGAGGGCCTGAGCAGCTGTGGTAGTGTGTTTAATTTATACGTTGTGGACCTTTACACTTCAAGAGAAGAGACTATGTATGTTTAATCACTATGTGGGTATTCAAGAACTTCATCCCCTGGGCCTGGAATACATACACAAAGTTTTCAAATACAATACTAAATCTAGGACTTGCCTCTAAGGATAATAGTTAATATTTATTGAGAGCTTAGTATATGTCAAACAGCGTGCTAAAATAAATGCTTTCTGGGCTACTGTATTATCTGTCCAAGTCAATAACCAGAAGAACCCTTTAGGAAAGTACAATTATGAGCCAAATTTACAAAGTTAACACAGATGTGCAGAAGCCAGGTTGGCCTTCACCAAAACTGTCCTTCTTAACCATGATGCTCTAAGGTTTGCTTACGTGTACTAATTATCCTCAGACACAGAGAACAAGAGAAGGTGGTGGTGTGAATTAAGTCAGAGGAGGAAGGGACACAGCATAGGATGGAAACGCCCCAGAAACCATTTTTTCAGCCATAGGCCTCCTGTCTTAATGAAATAAAATACAAGACACTCCACATCCCCACCTTGGGTCATATGCTGGCACCCTAATCAGAATTCTGCTAGGTAATAACAAACCATCTATTTAATAAGGAAGCACTAGGTAAGTGCTAGGTAAATGCAATAATGTATCATGGTAAGCCCGCCATATTCTACTCTTGAAACTCAGATCAACTGAAAGCCAGCTGAATTTTGGTATATTGCTGCCACATTTGGCCTTTCTAAGGAAATAAACATTCTGAGTACTTAGGCAAATAGAAGGACACATTTGTATCTGGCCATTTAAAGCCGGTAAAAAAGACCTCTACTAGCAAAATGTTTTCAATGCTTCAGAGCACTACCACATTAATGAATGAGCTTAAATACCTGTGATTGATAATAAGTTTATAGGAGGGATATAATTCTGTAAGTCTCCCACTGCCAATTTTTAATTCTTGAGGCTTCAGTACAGCTTTATTAGTTTCTTTACTTTGCACACAGAAAACAGGCGTGAGGTGTGACCTTCACAGAGGACACAATTCCAATTATGTTAGGACCAAACATTACAGTTTTAATCAATTAACTCAAGCAAAGTACTAATTACCCTTATTACACACTTGTAGTCTGACTCTTCTGTAATTACACTTTAAAATAGTGATGTGCATTATAAGTGCCTTAGTGACTTCCTAATTCCCAAACTCAAAGAGGATCGCATTTTAATTATTCCTGAATTTCCATACAAGAAGATGAATTACAGCAGTACCGAGAGCCTCACCAAAACGGAAATGACCCATAATAATACTGTTTTAGAAACCCAGAATTCCTTCGCTGGATTCTAAAGCTGTGGCCTAAATAAACAAAGACAAAATAATCTAAAAATATTCTTAAAATTGATTATTAAACCAGAATGGGAATCAGGTCCTAAAGCACAACACAATAACAACACAGTGTTAACTGTCAAAAAACTTTTATGTGAAATTAGAGGCTGCTGTTCTAGCTATCCTTGATCTCGGGACCCTGAACAATCACAGAGACCTTCTCCAGTAAGGAGCTACGTTTCACAAGTGAGAGGATAGTCTTAGCGTCTAGGTTGGCCTCTAAAGTTCCTAACAACCTAGGATTAAGCATTATTATATAGTTGGGAAAAGCTAAACTGAATTCCCACTTCTGCCTTGCTTTTTCCTATGGTTTTCAGTAGGATTACCCACCATCTCATGTGACCGGAGTGAGGAATAAGCCAGATGTGAAGGTCATGAAATCCTGTACCACCAACTCTTTGCCAGGAAAAGCCTGCTCACGTTTAGTGTCACTCAGAAGAGCATCTCTAATTCTCTCAAGGGACACTGATGAAGGAACTTTCAAAATAAATGTGTTCCCACAGTAATGTAAGCCAGATGTCGTGTCAGGCTCTTTACATACATGTTCTTATTTAATCCTCACAACAATACTGAGAGGTGAGCAAGGGGATCGCTGTTTCATGAGAGGAATCTGAGGTGCCAGGAAGTGAAGTGACTCACCCAAAGTCACACTGCTTACAAGTGGCAGAGCCAGGATTTGAACCAACAGAACCAGAGAGTGGTGGGAATGGGCACAGTGTGGATGTGTGTGTGGCGGGGGGCAGGGGCAGCAAGACCACTTACTGGCTGCCATATGTCCAACCTGAACATCAGAGCCTCAGCACTTCTATCCACTATGCGACCCTCAGCTCAGTGCCTGGAATGTATGGTGCCACTCTGTAAATGTTGATCTTATTTTGGACGAAGTTAAGCGTGTGGCTGCTCAACACAAATTTTAGAAAATAAATCTGGGTTCAAATCCTGGTTCTGACAGTTGGAGGACTTTTGCTAATTTGCTTTACCTCTCTGGCCTTTATTTTCCCATCTGGAAAATGGGAATAACAACTCCTACCTTAAAGGGCTGTTGTTGGAATCAAGTGAGAAGTCTTTCAAATTAGAAGTCAAATGGCATATCCACTGACGATCACGCCTGATCGCCTGGCTTGGCTTTCCCACCTTCTGTGAAACCTCCCATGGCTCCACACATGCTGATATTTCCTTTCTGTGACCCAGAAGCTTTTGAACGGAAGATCGACAAGCAGTAGGTGTGTAAGATCCATCCTGAGTTTTATTAAGTAGGGGAAAACATCCAAGTACTCAGAAAGTAAAACTAGGGCAGTCTCCGACTTCATTGTTTTCTTTGCTTTCCACAGACCTGATGATATTTATTTTTTCCATGAAAGGTCAACAAGGTCAGTAAGATTGTGGACTTAAACCTAAAACCCAACATTGACCTTAGACACAATTTAATGAATTGGTTAACATCTACACGATTTCTCATCCTAATTTGATCCCCTTGTAACATAAATGTCAAACTAAATGGTCAATATTTCAGATGCTGTGGTTCATGACATTTGTACTAGAAAAATCAAGCTATTTTGGATCTTATGGGTTTTTTCTCTTCTCCTTACCTGCTTCATAGGACGGAGGGAACCAATTGTTTTCCATCCACTGAATGCTGTCCAATTTGGGATCTCATTAGGCTCGAGTAGGATTTGTCTTCCTAAGAAATTGGATCCTTCATAAGCTATCCATCTATATAAAAGCAGGAAAAAAACAGAATACTTAAAAACAAAAAGCAATCTCTTATCAAAAACACCTTCTTGTGTACAAGGTTCATTCTTTAAAACTTCTGGGTTTGTAGATTTTCAAAGAAAAAATGTATAACTGTTTTTTAACAGAAAGGATAGGAGGGACTGGGAGGAAGCCCACTGCACTGGGGCTCAGAAGATTTGCATTCCAGTTAGGATTCTGGTTTCCTTACTTCTAAAACGAGGTTCCCTCCGGGTCTAAAATTCTGTGTGTCTTTGATAATGCTGTCTTTTTTTTTTTTTTTTTTTGGTAACAGTTTAACATTCAAAGACCACAGCCTTTCCCTGTTACCAGTTACAAAATACTAGGTTTAGACACTTGTCAGGATGGCGGCGTAGGAGGACGCTGGGCTCACCGCGCGTCCTGCTGATCACTTAGATTCCACCTACACCTGCCTAAATAACCCAGAAAACC
>NW_024412403.1:46612311-46640865 GCF_014898765.1 Herpailurus yagouaroundi | reverse complement strand
TGACCCAGCAATAGCACTGCTAGGAATTTATCCAAGGGACACAGGAGTACTGATGCATAGGGGCACTTGTACCCCAATGTTCATAGCAGCACTCTCAACAATAGCCAAATTATGGAAAGAGCCTAAATGTCCATCAACTGATGAATGGATAAAGAAATTGTGGTTTATATACACTATGGAATACTACGTGGCAATGAGAAAAAATGAAATATGGCCTTTTGTAGCAACGTGGATGGAACTGGAGAGTGTGATGCTAAGTGAAATAAGCCATACAGAGAAAGACAGATACCATATGGTTTCACTCCTATGTGGATCCTGAGAAACTTAACAGGAACCCATGGGGGAGGGGAAGGGAAAAAAAAAAAAGAGGTTAGAGTGGGAGAGAGCCAAAGCATAAGAGACTGTTGAGAACTGAGAGCAAACTGAGGGTTGATGGGGGGTGGGAGGGAGGAGAGGGTGGGTGATGGGTATTGAGGAGGGCACCTTTTGGGATGAGCACTGGGTGTTGTATGGAAACCAATTTGACAATAAATTTCATATAAAAAAAAAACAAAAAACAAAAAACAAAATACTAGGTTTACTCTCCCATGCGTAGGCTCATCGCCGGGTGTCCTTCAGGGTCTCTCTAGGTGGTTCCAGGGAACTCCCAGGCACACCTCTTTCTATAACTTCTCCAAGGTCACCAAGGACAACTGAAAATTATCTACAGAAATCCACTCTCTTGCTTTAAGGCCCAGCTCTGTTGCAAAGCCTGCTCACTGCTCTTGAGGCCTCCAACTGGGGCCAAGTTAAAGCATGTAGAAGCGTTCAGGGCCTTGAGGGGAGTCTCAAGACTTAAGTGGCCACATTCATTCTTTTACTGACTGGCATGTGAATAGTTGTAACTGAGATAGGATGGCCAACAAACTGAAATCATCATCTGGTCCTTTATGGAAAAAGTTTGGTGAGCTCTGATTTAGCTCCACAGCTAAGGGTTATAATAAACTGGGATTGCCAAGAAGATCTGAAATTCTCAGGATTCAACATCACCACAAACAGTGCTTTCAGAAAGTTAAGTGTGGAAGATGAGGTGGCTATCTTCCCTGGTTCAGACAAAGCACTCTGCTTGCTTCCCACAATCAAGATCAGGCTTGGCCTGATTTTTCATGGAGAGAAGAATAGGATATTTGGCCTTCCCTCTGCCCCTTCTTGCGTACACGAATCTAAACTATGGAGAGGCTCATCTACCTCTCCAGCCGTGCAGACTTTTTAAATAGGCAGGGAAGTTTCAGTTATAAGGCAAGACTTTAATAAACTACACCGCACCATACATTAATCTTACTGGATTCCATAGCTAAAAAGCGTTAAAGCTTGACAAATTGGAGATATGGGATAATACGGGGATTAAACAAAACAAAATATGTCAACAGGGCAGCTGGCTGTGCATTAAGTCCTATTCTGAGCCATCTGCAGCCTAGGAAAACTTTCAGAAAGCATTCTCTATTCCTTACTCTGTGTACTGATTTTCTCTTAGAGAATCCAGAACAGGCAGAGTAGGTGGATAATAAGCGAAAGAGAAGAAATAATGTCAAGGTAAAATAGTACCAGTTTTCTACAAAAGAGTGAAATAAGAAATGGTAAGAAATTACAACAGGTGAGTCAATAATTATCAGTTCCACTTAGGACAGTAAAGAAAAGTGTAAAAATGCTGTGAAAGTCATATTATCACCAGGATGTAGAACTCAAAAGACTTAGTTAAGTGGTAAATAAGATACTAGTATCTAGTATGGGAATTATTATGCTTAGAGAGAGTAAGTCAATTTACGGTTAAGAAACACCAATGTCAAATGCTCTGAAGAAGAAAAATTAAATTGCTATACAGGTGACTATTCAAACTTCATTTATTATAATAGTTGACTTAATTTTCAAATCAATTTATATTCTTGGCTTTCTCTTCTGTTATCCCCAGACACTTAAATAATCCGAGTTCATTATCATACAATTTAAAAGTCATAAGAAATAAAAACAATCATCTTTATATAAATCATCAAGAGCTATGTGCGGTTTTCTAGTTCACTTTTGGTACCAAAACAGCAACAGTGCAGGAGGCAGGGCAGGCTCTTGTGCCACTCTCCAGATAGGTCCTGAGAAGCAGATCTCCCAGGAAGTCTTAGGGCCTCAACCTCTGGGACTCTCACTGCCAGGCCTCTTACCATTTTTGTTCTAAATAAATATGCAAGTTCATACCTAATTTATGTATCTGTCATTTTTCATTCCTTTTCTTAAAGCAGTCTCCCGGATTGTCTAAGTGCAGGACCCACACAACCTGGATCCACCCTGACAACCTGAATGGACAGCAACACTGGTGGGTGGGCTAGATTCACCAGAACCCTCAGCATGAAAAGAAGTACCCTGGAGCAAAAGGCTCTAGAACAAACAGGACGTCAAATCAAAATACAACAACACACTTCCAGTGTGAGAAATAGTCGGTTATCTTAGGCAGGCAGTGGTCTCAACCAATCAAGGTCACCTGGTCCACCTACTCTAAGACACATGCTATCAACACATGGCAGCCCATCTCTCCCAAAGGGCTCTTCTCCCAGACTGCCGCATGTTACTATATACTGGACCTAATCCATGGCCTAATCTTATATGTAAACAGATACTACTCTTGTTACGTTGAGAAAGAAAAGGAGTAATAGCATCTCCAGACCAGACAACAATAGCAGTGGAGAGAGAAAAAGCAACTGTGCTTGCGTGGCCGCATGGCTCAGCTGGTTGAGCATCCGACTCTCCTTGATTTCAGCTCAGGTCAGGATCTCACAGTCCTGAGTTCGAGCCTCACATCAGGCTCTGCACTGACAGTATGAAGCCTGCTTGGAATTCTCCTTCCCCTCCCCGTCCCCCCGCCCCCCCCCCCCGCCCCCGTCTGTCCCCTGCTGGCACTTGCTCGCTTTCAAAATAAATTAACATTAAAAAAACAACAAAAAAAAGGCAACTGTGCAGCTCTCTCCTAAAACAGTAAGTGAACCAGGCCATACCTTTGTCCCATACTTACAGTCCACTTTTTACCCATACAGACTGGGTGTAAAAGTGCAGGTCCTTGTTCAGAACAGAGTTCACAGCCTCTTCTAGATGTAACTCTCTTCCCTCACAGTGTTCCAGAGCAAAAAGGCTAATGGAGGGTTCTTCAAAAACCTAACAGCAAAAAAGAGAAAGCATCACCATACAGGGTGGCCAATCTCCAGTGACCTCCCAGTCACAACACAGGGTACCCTGAATCCACCGTATTCTTGAATGCATACAGTTTACTGCTCTACCCTTTAATGATGTTATAGTCACAACTGCACAGGTGAGACTAAATTCGACTCATAATTTTTGTTCACGTTTTAATAAATTAAAATTGGGAGTTTTAGAACAGCAATCTCAGTCTCATAATGGAAATGGACACTTGGTTCCAATTAAGGTCTGGCTGTGCTATAATACGGACATTTTGGTCTTGCCAGCACTTTCAGCTGGTAACAGGATGAACATGGAATGGAACGGCACCATTTCCCCAGAAAGCCACAGGAGCAGTCACTGAGAATCCAACACATGATGGCTCCAGGCTCTTAAACTCATTTCAAGGAGGAAGAAAAAGGCATTCTTTTTCTTTTTTTGAGAGAGAAAGAGAATGAGGAGAGGGGCAGAGGGAGAGAGAATCTCAAGCAGGTTCCATGCTTAGCATGGAGCCCAACATGGAGCTCTCAATCCCATGACTGTAAGATCATGACCTGACCTAAAATCAAGAGTCAGATGCTCAAGCAACTGGGCCACCCAGGCACCCCAGAAAAAGGCATTTTTAATTGAACAACAACCAAAAGCCAAAATGCACAGGGGCAGGAGTGATTTCTACATTCAAAGTAAGTATTCCCCAACTCCTTGTGTCAGAGAAGAACAGAACCAACTTTGCTCTTTTTCACTCATTGGTATATGCAAGACAGCATGCTTGAAGACTTTTCAGGGATGAGAAGACAAAGCAAGGCACCATCCTTGTGTCTGGGTCATTACTAACTAGTAACTAAAATTGGAGAATTGCACAGGTATTGAAATGTAATCCAGGGTAGAAAAGGATATGCTCCGTGAAAGTTCTCAGAATATAGAAGACTTGATGCTTTTTTTTAGCAGAAAGGAGCAAGGATCAAGGAAGCTTCACAAAGGTGGATGTCGTGGTATGTGAGCTCAGTCTTCAAGGATGCCATGATTTGGACAGGCCCAGAGAGAATGGAGGGAAGGCGCTCTATACGAAGGAAGGGAGACAGATATGCATGGGACATGTTAAGGGAATAGCAAATAGATCCATATAACTAGAGTCCAAAAGGAAACAGTGTCAAGTACCCCCACTGTTTGCTAGGGGGTATTGAATTGTCTGCTTCTCCTTGTCACTAACAGGGCAGAGACAGATTTACTGCCAATGGGGAGTCCTTGAAGGCTTCTGGACAGGGGCCTAGGAAAGTATCTGTAATTGGTACATGAGAAACACAGCACTAGCAGCAGGGAATGTGGATGTTCAAAGAACAGTAAATAAACAACTGACTTTGCGTAAGAGCAAGATGAATTATGAAAGCATTATTCTTTGCAGCAGTGTTTGGAATAACAAAGGATACAGATAACTTAAATATCCATCAAAAGGAGACTGGCTAAATAAGTTATGGTACATTCATAGAGAAATACAGCTGTAAAAAATAAGGAGATCTTTATGAAAGATCTCTAAGATATATTCCTTAGAGGTAAATACAGTGAACAGTAGTGTGGAATAGCATATTTCTTCTGCTTCCACTTGTGCATTAAAGGGAAAACTTATGCACATGCCCACAAATAATGTGCACGTGTACACATGAACAATTTTCTTTAAAGAAAGAAAGAAAGAAAGAAAGAAAGAAAGAAAGAAAAAAGAAAAGAAACTACTCCATGACTATGTAGCAGGAGAATAGGATCTGAAAGATGAAAGTGGGACCTGAGGTTTTGACTACATGCCTTTCGTACTTTTTGATTTTTGAAGCTTAGAAATGTATTATTTATTCAAAAATTTAACTTTTTAAAATGTTTATTTATTTTTGAGAGAGACAGAGTGTGAGTGGGGAAGGGACAGAGAGAGAGAGAGAGAGAGAGAGAGAGAGAGAGAGACAGAATCTGAATCAGGCTCTAGGCTCTGAGCCGTCAGCAGAGCCCAATGCGGGGCTTGAACTCGTGAATCATAAGATCGCAACCTGAGCTGAAGTCAGACGCTTAACACAACTGAGACACCCAGGTGCCCCTCAAAAATTTAAATCGGTGATTATTATGCACATTTTGCATGTATGTGTATTTTTTTCTTTTTTTAAATTTATTTGAAGCAGGGCACACAAGCAGGGGAGGGGCAGAGAGAGGGGGAGAGGCAGACAGAGAGAATCCCAAGGAGGCTCTGCACTATCCGCTCAGAGCCTGATGTGGGGCTCAAAGTCACAAACCATGAGATCATGACTTGAGCCAAAACTGAGATGCTTAACTGAGACACCCAGGTAGCCCTGTGTTTTTCTTTAAATGGACTTTGGGAAATATATCAGACAACATGAGTGAAGAAAATAGAAATGGAAAGTAGATGGGAAAAATACTCCAGTCCCAAGAAAGAGCCAGACCCTAAAGTGTGTGTGTGTGTGTGTGTGTGTGTGTGTGTGTGTGTGTGTGTGTGTTGGGGGCGGAGCAGGGCGGGGGCGATGGTGGAAGGTTAGGACTGGTTAACAAGGGATGGCCATAAAATCTATCACAGTGCTAAAACAGACATAGGGCTAACAAATGGAATGAGTAAATACAGAAGACAACATGCAAAGATGTGGCTGGGGGCACCGTGGTATAACTTATCATACAAGGAAATTTGGAGGGAAATGTAAGCAAAGAACTTCTATTTAGAACTGGGTGTTTTTAATGTTCAGACAGACAGGACAGACAGGGTAATCTTAACAGAAATGTCCACTGAAGACTGGACTTTTGGATCTGTGCTTCAGGGAAACAAATCCCATGCAGGCATTAAGAGCGTGGGAGCTCCCAGGATCTGGGTGACACCAGAGATAGGTAGGGGTGAGGAAAGGGAAAAGAGGACAGAACTGGGCAGACATGCAAAGGAGGCTGTGGAGGCGGTGGAGTAAATGTACTATGAAAGCACAGCTAAAAAGAAAACACCAAGGAAATAAAGGGGAAAGGAAAGGCGAAGGAAGAGTCATCCATAGTACCAAATACGTTTGCAATGTGGAGGAAGAGGGTGGCTGTGGCAATGCTGCTGGGGTCTGGGCAATCAGGAGGCAGCTAGAAACCTGTAAGAGAACTCTGAGCGGTGTGCAAGACACGAGGGGTGGAATCTAGGTCATAGGGACTGAGGAATCAGTGGTGAGAAATTGTAGACAGGGTGCATGGGATTGCACACTTTAGAGAATGTTGGTGAAGAGAAGGAGGAAAATGGACTGGTGCCCCATAAGAATGTTTGTGGGCACAGTGGCGTAGGATAGAAAAAGCTCAACAATGTAAGATGAGAGGGATGGTTCTAAGGAAGAAGCGAGATGTCCAGTCCGTTGTTTCCCATCAGTACAGAACCTCTGACTAGGAATCAGTCCATGAAGGGAAATATCACTTTGAAAAGATGAACTATACTTCCTCTGAAATACAAGGAAAGACAGAAAAAGAATGCCAAAGAAATTTCCAGGTAAATGTGTGAGTTAGTTTCTCTTTACATTATGTGGCAAAGGTTACCTGATGAGGGAAGAAGGTATGAAGTGTTATCCAACAGCACTTTCTGCAGTGACAGAAATGCTGCTTATCTGTACTTATCAGCCACGTGTGGTCACTGATCATTTGAAATTCGGCTTGTGTAACCAAGGGACTGAATTTGTTTTAATTAAGTAAATGTTAAATATAAATATGATGTTATAAATCTAATGTAAATAAATAAGAAACAATGACGTGGCTAGTGTATGGTAATGAAGAGTACAGATTTAGGGATTAGAGGATACTGTAAAAGAACGTCACAATCACTGTGTGCAGTGAGACAGTAAGGTAAGCCTTAAAGGGCTGTCCAGGAGCACTGATTTTCCTTCAGTAAACACCACAAACTGGGTCAGGAATAGGGCTTCATCTCTAGTCAGTGAGTGACCACAGGTAAGATTCGGCACCTCTTCTGCTATCTGCAAAATAAAAACTGGAAGCATCCCAACAGCTTATGGAAGAAATGTCCTCACAGGAGTCCAGAGCAGCAGGTAAAAATAGCAGAT
Organism: Herpailurus yagouaroundi; assembly: GCF_014898765.1. NCBI lineage: Eukaryota > Metazoa > Chordata > Mammalia > Carnivora > Felidae > Herpailurus > Herpailurus yagouaroundi. The sequence goes on along the minus strand of NW_024412403.1, from coordinate 46,633,606 downwards.
TCTAAATTACCCACTAAAACTGGTGGCTGAAGATGGATAATCAAAATCCACAGATAAGCCCCTGCCTTTACTGTTGGGACTTTCTCCAACATCTTCACCCTTAAGCTTTTAAAAAAGCATTTCAGCTTACCTCTTCATACATCTTCTGGTTGAGTTACTAACCAGTAAGGAAGGGCAGCCAGGCAAGGAGCCCAGACAGGGCTCACAGTCAATTGTTAGCAACATTCTCCCCAGTGAAGAGCCTGCTGGGGTAGATGGCAGATGCCTCTATTAAAGGCATTTAAGGCTGACATGATGTAACTGTTTTAAACCCAAGAGGGAAAAAAATTAAAAGCTTACTAGGAGAATGCAATTTAAATGCTAAGCATTATTCTAAGAAAAATAGGACCTGTGTACATTTTTCTTCCTCTTTTGCAAAACGCAAAGACATTTTTAAAAAGATGGCCATTATCCCTCAAACTGAATCAAATTCATTCCCGAATAGCAATTCTGAATCTAGAAATTTGTCTTTGGGAAACAATGTAAAATGCGGTGCAGGGGATCACAAAAGATGGTTTTAAAATGATGATGCAGGAGGACAGAGAACAAAATTGTAAACAATGATAGAGACAGTATTTTTTTTAATGTTTATTTATTTTTGAGAGAGGGAGAAACAGAGTGTGAGCAGGGGAGGGGCAGAGAGCGAAGGAGACACAGAATCTGAACCAGGCTCCAGGCTCTGAGCTGTCACACAAAGCCCGACGTGGGGCTTGAACTCATGAGCTGTGAGATCATGACCTGAGCCAAAGTCAGCCGCCCAACTGACTGAGCCACCCAGGCACTGAGACAGTATGTTTTATGAGTTTACATAAATCAGTAAAAACAACCTGCTGCTGCACTAACAGCAATGGGCTATCACCAAGTGGTCCCATTGACTAGACTTCTCATTTGAGAACATCTATTATCTCTACGCTTACAGTTATCCACCCTCTAGAGGTCTGATCTATATTTAAACTTGATTTTTCTCTATTTAAGTTGTTTAAATTTAAATGGTTTTAATTTTTAAATGTACTTAAATTTATAGATGCATTTGATTTATACGTGTACTTAAAGGTTAGGAACATCAACATAAGTGCTAATGTGGAAACAACAGTGGAAGGTGGTAGATAGGTAATCATTCAGAAAAAAGAATGAAGAACTACTTTAAAATCCTATTTTTCTGATACATTTTCCAGACATGAAAACAGGAATATAAACTATTAATAGTCTTCAAAACTGCAGATGACAGAATAATCTGAACTTTCCAAGGACAACAGAAAACACCAGAATTTAACTACAATTTGAGCTCTACAAATGTCTTGGCCTCAGTCCATGTTAACTTAGAAGACAGTCAACCATTTTGGGCCAAAGGCTCTTCTTAGGGGTCAATAGTAATGGGACATTCCTGCTGGGTTAAGTCTAAGGCAAAAATCAGACAGTTTCTAAAAGGAGAACATAGTTAAGAAAGAAAAAGAATACTTGAACAAATTGTATGAAAGAACTTTTAAGAAGAAAAAAACCCTCCACCTCATCCCATCAACTAAACCACATTTTAAGTGACAAGACTAGTAATAATTAATATATACAGCACTTTCATATGCACCAGACATTATATGTAAATATATCCATCCACAACTCCTTATCCATTGTTCAGCACACAAAAACCTTAGTATAAGTCCCCCCCCCCCGCCCCTTTTTTTTCTTAACTCAATTGGCAGCAAAATCTGACCTGAATAAGTAGAGGGCTACTTATAGTATTTCTCCAATATGTGTAGCCATAAATATATTTACTACAGTAATAGGAATGTGTTTAATTACGGGGTGCTACTTAGAATGCTTTTGCAGTGTTTCCTTAAGTGCTATGTATGAACCATATCACTGTTTAAAATGGGGAAAATATCCCAAATCCCAAAATATATTCAGATTAGTGGATTGTGAATTTATTTACTTATTTAATCCACACAACTTCCCTTTGATGTGGGGGCTATTTTTAACCCCACTTTACAGATGAAGAATCAAGGCACAGGTCACACGCAGTAAGTGTAAGAGCTGGCATTTGAGTCTACAAAGTATGACCCCAGAGGCTGTGTTCTTAACCCCTACACTGTGGCTCTAACATATTCTAAATGCCAGTAGTTTTAATGGCGAATGTCTGGAGCACTTGACTCCCAACTTGGTCAGTTGGGCAACGTATATGATCCCTATTCTTACCTGTCTCTCTGGCTTCAAAAGTGTTGTCTGCCACCTGAATTTGAAGTTCTGAGATCCTAGTGAGAGTATTCTGCTAGAGGGACTACATTTTTATAAACATATCTTCAATATAATGGATAAAATTTTTAAATCTAAGAAATTTTTGACTTAGAAAAAAACTACAGACCTTTACTTTAGCAACTGTAGAGTTCTTTGAGTTTCAAATCACCATGTATATGGAAGAGGTGCTGACAATACCTCAGGGTTATATTAATTGGTTAGACTCTAAATATAACATATACTTTTCAAAATATTCAGCAATCAGCCATGAGAACAGCCATATCCATATAGCCTGACAACATCAATTCATCTCAATCTTTGCCAAATGAACAATGCCTAGCTAAAACAGGAAATACAATGGGGCGCCTGGGTGGCGCAGTCGGTTAAGCGTCCGACTTCAGCCAGGTCACGATCTCGCGGTCCGTGAGTTCGAGCCCCGCGTCGGGCTCTGGGCTGATGGCTCAGAGCCTGGAGCCTGTTTCCGATTCTGTGTCTCCCTCTCTCTCTGCCCCTCGCCCATTCATGCTCTGGCTCTCTCTGTCCCAAAAATAAATAAACGTTGAAAAAAAAAATTAAAAAAAAAAAGAAAACAGGAAATACAAGTAAGATGAATTAAAGGAAAGTAACCATAATGCATACCTCTAAAACCTTCCATTCCAGAGCAATACCAAACAGTGTGTTGGCAAAAAGTTATGTAAAATGATACAAATTTAAATAAGGCTCATAAATGTCTAATATGATTCTAATCTGGAATCTTTTAAGTTTGGCATATTAAAAACAAAAATATATAAATACCTTCAACCTACCACGCTAATGGTAGTCTTCATGTTGCTTAGTGAATATTAATTATGGTCTATGAGCTCAATTAGTGAGTGCTTATGAGCTAAGGGCTGTACATGCAGTAGCTTGTTTAAACCTCACACTTTATTAGATGAGAAAGTTGAGGCTTAGGGTAGTCAGAAACATGTCCAGGGCCACTCAGCTAACAAGTAAGGGTCTGTCGGGCTCCCAGACTTCACCAGTGAACTATAATCCTCCTCAGAAAACTGCTTTCGTTTGGTTTAGAGAATCAGTTTCATTCTAGATCTACCTTTCTAATTGGTTTCCCCTCTCCACTTTTTAAGAAAATTATTTGCCCCTATTTAAAAGAAGCTAAACATTAAAAAATAATATATAGATGGACTATGTACCCATCATCCAAAAGTAATAAATTTTATTATATTTGTACTGAATTTTATAAATACATTAACAGGTACAGCTGAATTTGAACCTCTTCTCTCTAAAGGTAATCACTATGCTGAAGATGTGAGTCCTTCCAGCTCGTATTTTTATAGTTTACTAATGGTTATGCATCCTTTGTTTTTATTTTTTATTTTTTTAATGTTTATTTATTTTGAGAGAGAGAAAGGGAGAGTGTGTGCACACAAGTGGGGGAGGGGCAGAGAGAGAGAGGGAGAGACAGAATCCCAATCTTGACAGTGCAGAGCCCAATGTTGGGCTTGAACTCACGGACCTGGAGATCACAACTTGAGCAGAAACCAAGAGTTGGACATTCAACTTACTGAGCCACCCAGGTACCCCTGCATCTTTTGTGTTTAAATTTCACTTACAGTATCTTACCGTAATACCCTTCAGTAATACATGGAACTCACTTTCATTTATTGTACCCACTGTCTTACATTTCCTCACATGGATGTGCTGTGGCTCCTTTTCATCCATCAATAAACTGCAACAAACATCCTTATTCCACTGCCCTGCCTACAGCACCACCTCATGTAACTGACACTGTTTCCAAAAACTGTGTACGAATAATCCCACTTCTCTGCCACCAAACCAAACCATTCAAATGTTTCTATTTAAAGGCAATATTACCTAGTTATTACTTTATTTTGCATTTACTTGATCACTAGTGAAGTTTAATATTTTTTGCATATCCTTTAGCCATTTTTCTCTCTTCTATGAACTATTCACATCCTCCTGCTAAGTTTTGAAATACGTTTTTCTTTTTTTCTCAATTGATTTGAGAGTTCTTTTTATATTCTGTACACTAAACCTTTGCAGGTTTTATAAGGGCTGCAAATATACCCTCCTAAGTCTGTGGCTTGTTGCGGTAGGCTGAATAATGTTCCCTCACCTCCACACTTCTCACCCCCACCCAACCCCCAAAATGTCCACATCGTAATCCCTAAAACCTGTGAATATGTTACCTGACATGGTAAACGGGACTTTGTAGATGTGACTAACAGTTAAAAAACTTGAGGCGGGGATATTAGTCTGGATTATCCACAGAGGCCTAATATAGTCACAAGGGTCCTTATCAGAGGGAGGCAGGAGGGTCAGAGATACAGGACATAGAGAAGTTGGGGGTGATGCACTTTGAAGACAGACAACGGCCATGAGTCAAGGAATGCTGAGGAGGTTGAGAAGCTGGAAAAGGTAAGGAAACCGATTCTCCCCTTAGCATCTTCCAGAAGGAATGCGGTCTTGCCAGCACCATATTTTTTATCAGGCTAAGACCATTTTAGACCTTCTGACCTCTAGAACTGTAATATGGTTTGTTGTTTTAAGTCACTAAGTTTGTGGTAATTTGTTATAGCAGCAATAGGAAATGAATACACTTGCCTTTTCCCTTTCTCTTACTGACATGTACATTTTGTTTTAAATCCATTCTACTCCAATACTATTAGGCTAGTTTCCATATTTTCTTGTAAGTTTTCAAGTTTGTTTTTCACATTTAGGTTGCCACAATCCATCTGGAACTTATTTCTGCGTTTGGAGTAAAGCAAGATTCTAACTCTATCTTTTTCCATGTAAAGAGCCAATTGTCCCAACACCAATCTATTTAATAGTTCATAATAGCCCCATTGTAACCTATTTCAGTCACCTTCCAATTCCATTATTTATGTAGGTCAGTTTCTATGCTATCCTATTCCCCAGTTCTGTGTTCTTCCCTTGCACCAATACCCACTGTCTTTATTACTATTGCTGTATAATGCAATATATATTTGGCAGGACAAGTGACCCTGTCTGTTGTTCTTAGTAAGAAAATTATCTTGGCTATTTTGGATCCCTATCTTTTCCAAATTTAGGATAATAAGCTTGTCATGTTTTACCATCTCACCCTAAAAAGGCACTATCCTAGAAAGTCAAAAGATTCTGTAAGCATCTTGCCTGAAGTTGTAATAATTTGGAGAGGACCACAACTTCACAATATTGAGTCATTTCAATCTATAAAAGATTATTATCTCTTCATCTTTTATGCCCTTCGATAAAGTTTTTATTATTTTCTCCATAAATGACTTACTTGCCTTGTGGTTTGACTTATTCTTAAGTATCCTATAGTTTCATTGGCATTTACCTTGTATCCAGAAACTTCTTAAAACTTCATATTAACTCTAATAATTTGACAACTTTCTTTCTTTAAACATTTTTTTGGATTTTATCTTATTCAAGTGTTTGGGGATCCAGAATCACAAATAGAAATGGTGATAGTAGATACCTTTGTCTTCTGCATAACTTTAAGGGGAAATGCTTCAAATGTCTTACTAGGAAGTGTGATGTTTAGTCTGCAGGGTTTTGCTGGCCTTCATTTTAAAATTGTATGCAATAGTTTAAACTATTAACTAAATATGGATTCAGCTGAAAAGTTTAATAGTAACCAAACTCTCAGACACTTTATAAACTCATTGCTTCCTTTCATTCTGTGACTGGACTTACAGTCTTCGACTATTTATGGGTGTGTTCCTTATTTAGCATGCTTGCACAGAATCAATCACTGCCTTGTCAACTCTTACTCTACCTCTTAATATCATTATGTCATCACAGTTATAATTTCATTTGAAGTTTTTCTACAGCCTCTTGTTACAATGTTTCTTTTGCTTTGCCTGTTTATAGCTGCCAGGATTGGATTATTACTTCAAAGGAGGCCAACTTCCATGCCAGGCCACCATGGAGACACTAAAGAAGTAATGAGCAGAATGCTGCTCCCATGGAAACGCAATAAAAGGTTACCTCACACACTACTGGGCCAATGCTTAAAGCATTTATATAGGTTCCCCACTCACCTTCAGCTCCTAACCAACTGTTCCGGGGACTGTTATATGGCATAACTTTATTGGAAGCTAATCTACTATGTTATTCCCTCAAACCGCATGAGTCCTAATGCTGGATATATTGTTTTGCATGCCCAATTAGAAATATACCCAAGATGCTTATTTGCAACAGAACTAAAGGCTGACAAAGATTTGAAAATACCTAACAGTTTCTTTACATATGAGTTAAGTGAGGTACAAATAAATTAAGTGATTTTCCCAATATCACCTTAGTGAAAGGAGAACTATAAAATATACTCCTAAGGTCCTTTCACTATAAAATGACTGCAAATTATCCATGGGCTTCTAGAATGTAACATATGTCTAGACAAACAGAAATCAAGCAAACTGTCATCTGCAAAACATACTCATCTTGTACGAAGAGGAAGTCTTAAAACTCCTCAACATTATTCCACTATGACACTTTAACAGTAATTCACAGCATGTCTGGGAATGCTAACTACAGGCAACACCCTCAGAATTCTGCAGTTGTAACTAATTAAAGCAAAATCAAGAATTAGTCCATATACATGTCAACTCAACTGGACAGAAACATTTTCCAGAATCCCACTGGACTATGGCTTACACAGTGACATTAACAAATCTGGAGGAAAAGGTGGGAGCAGTGGGGGTGCAGACTGAAGCAGAGAAGCAGGATAGGTAGAGGGTGTCTAGCATTTTCCAGGATTTGGAGAATGTAAACACCTGGGACCCTCAGGAGTCTCTTCTGTGGGGATGGTTAGCTGAATAAACTAATCTCAAGATACCTACTTCATTTTACCTAGATCTTAAGCTCAACAAATAACCTTCTGAGGACTATTTCAGTTTTCTATGTTCTAGAGAGGGGGAAAAAATGCTCAGGACAGAATTCTCAAGCATTCTAGCCATGAGAATCCACCTTCTACAGATTACTGTATTGACCTGGTTCATTTATCAATCTCCTAGGTCGGATCAACTCAGGGTGTCAGGGCCACCAGCGTGAAGCACGGTGGAATTCACCAAACAAATGTTACCTGTTAAAGTCTCTTCATGGTCATCTGGGGGGGTCTTTGTTGGGATGCCCAATTACCTCACATTCCTTCCATTTCAAAACCGAACTTACTGCCTAAATATATCTTCAACAAAGACTTTTCAAAGATTTAAAAACATACCGTGTAAAAGCATTAAGACAATGAATGTGTTGTACTTACATAAACTGGATATATTCTTTAATCAGTTCTTAGAGAGAAAAGGCTATAGCTCCCAGGTCCTTCCTAAGACGCACCTTCACCTATACTGCTTGGGTTTCACAGAACCAAAATAGTGACACACAACGGCACGGTAAAACTTAAAAACATTTCTTCTATTTTCATTCCTTATTTTAATTATTCACTTTTGACTTCATGAGTGTAAACTCTTCAAAGAAAAACAGTAATACTCATTAATTTTGATTGATTCTAAAGCTCCCTCCCTAAAAATTTAGTTGGTTTAGCTCACTGAAATAGAAGTCCTGCAAAATCCTTTCAAGATGGTACTTTCATATTTAGAACTGCATATACAAAATAAGTATCTGCTGGCTTGACCACTAAAAATTGCTAAGAAAATTCCTTTCCCAGTAAATGTGGACTACTTTCCAATGTCTTTTTCAACCGTATCAATACTTGGAGAGACTGAACAGACCACATTCTTTTTTCCCCCTTTCTGTTTTTTGTCCAACAGACAGGAAGTATCAATCAATAGCCACTTAAGTCTTTATCAATTGGTGTCTAAGATGCAACTGAGAGAGACCGAGGACTGTTTCTATTTTTGTTCCTCAACCAAGACTCTATTCTTAGCCTGATACCAAGAATACTCTATCCAGGAAGGTCTTGAAATAAGGCTACATTGCTTAGGCTGGGATCAAAGTTTCTGAGTATGATCATCATTTCTGGAGTCAGCTCTGGATGAAAGGTCTCAGTCATTCATACCATTATGCAGGGCTTCAAATGATCTCATCTCTGTGTAAACCTCAGCTTTGACCAAATGCTCCAAGGGAATGATCACAATCAGACATCTTGAAAATATCCCAGATCCTCATTACTTCCTCTGCCCAGACCTACAAACATGGAGCACAGAACTGATGCTGCAGAGTAGTGATCCTGTTTTGCTCACATCAAAATTCTGAGTAAATAGGACAGAAAGGAAAAACCTCTTACTCTACAGATGTGGGTCTCCAAGGTGACCCAGGTAATTCTGCACACAGCAGGCAGGAAATCCCTAGTTCCCTCAGACAAAGGTGTGAAATCAGTACCAGTGGCCATATCAGGACCCAGGCCTTAAAGTAACATTGTGTGACTTATCAAGTAGGATAATAAAATTATCAGGTTATTATTTTTATTAAGCAGCTGCAACAATTACAACTAACAGTTATAGCTAATTAATAGCTAATGTTTAATGACTGTTCACCATGTGCTGGGCATTTTATAAGCATCATTTCACTCAATATCCCAGGAGACTTATAAAGTACTATTATTTTTCATAGACAAGGAAACTGCGTAACTTTACTAATGTCATCCAAAATGATTAAAATATCAAACTGAGATTTAAGCCTAAGTCTATACATATTACTATAGGTCCTGAGTTTTGAACTCTTGCTTTAAAAAAAAAATGATGCATATATATATGTATGATATATATATATATATTTTATATGTATCATATATATGTATATCATATATGTAAAATATAAAATATATATATATGATACATATATCAGTCTTACGTTTTGGATTTCATGAGTGAATCTCAATTTTACAGTCCATGAATAAATATTCATACTGTTATATTTACCCATGTTATCACTTCTTCCAACATCACATCATTTGTGGTAATTAAACAGGACAAGAAAAAAGTCTTAAAATTATGCACCCAAGCAAAGTACTTACATAGTCAATGGGCTTGAGGGATTTAACTCTAGATGTTGGGCAGCCACAGGAAGTAAGGTCAGCATAGAGGCCTTCTTCTAATACACACTGATTATTAGAAATGTCCTCTTGGTAATATAGGAGCCAGCTTAAAAACAAGCAATAAGACATTCGGACAAATTACATCAGTTGACATCTCAGGCTCATCATCATGCTGTGGGGAACCAGGGAAGGAGTAGGACATCAAAGTCATGGTGCTGACCAGCAGCAAAGACCCAGCTTCAGTTTAAAGAAACAACTACCACTATCATTTACTGACTGCTTACCATGTGCTAGACATGTGCTAGGTACTTTTCCTATATTACCACACTGTGTCCTCAATTCTATGAAGTAGAAACATATCCTTATTTTTATAGGCAACAAAACTAAGTATTAGAAAGGTTAGGTAATTTGCCCAAGGTCTCCTCAACTGTTAAATGACAGCATTGCAATTTGAAACAAGACATCTGCTTTACGCTAAAGACATTAGCTTCATTTGGTACCTCCAAGTACACAACCTTGGGATCAGATTATGGTAATTATTAAGTACTTGAACAGATTAGAAAAATACTGCTTGTGTTTCTTTTAGGAAAAACAATTAATTTGTATCCTTATTTAATGATGAGCCTGATGTCAGGGCAGGGGAGTAAAGAAACCAGACTCCTAACATCACATGACAGTAAATAAAATCTATCACCTGTACATCTGATAGCTAATGGAGATTTTTAAAAAGAAGCCCATTAAGAATCTTTGGTAGTGAATTATCTTCAATACACCACTCATCAAAAACTTGGTTAAGACCTATGCCCTTTTGAAAAGAAGGAGCCTGAGGGAGAAATGAACTGGCTGTTACTACTTCACTTCTGGTGTGTTTGAGTTTTAACCTTATACTTTAAGACCACAAGAACTGTACTCTTGCTAGACCAGGTTAACTTAGGATAACCACAGATATGCTCTGTAACATTGTAATTAGTCTCATATCTTCTATGTAATTGGGCATTTTATCAAAGGTTTTCAACGTGTTAGGCATGGAGTTAGCCCTTCCTGCGCATCATTTATTTGGCCCTTATAAGAATCCTTTGAGGTAGGTACTGTTATTATCCCTCCTTTACAGACGAGAAAAATGATTCAGGCAGATGATCCAATTTGTTAAAGGTTATATATCTAGGAAGTGGTGGAACTGGTCTTTAATCCAGGTCTTCCAGGTACTCAAGCAACCGCCAGGGTTCCTGTATTCTTTTATAAGACTGCAGTTTAATAAACTACACACAACACAATTTTAAATTACACACACACACACCAAGAAAGAGAGAGAGAGAGAGAGAGAGAGAGAGAGAGGGAGAGGGAGAGGGAGAGGGAGAGGGAGAGGGAGAGAGAGAGAGAGAGAATATTCCTTACATAAAGCAAACACAGGACCAATTTGTTCCAGATTTCAGTGTCAGGAAAAACACTTTCCTCCAGAAAACCTTCAATACTTCCCTTTATTAGATAATGAAAATATATGCCACTAAGTAATTTTTTATCTTAGTGGAGAAGAAACTCAGAGCCAAATACTAGGAACAAAATTATTTTAGATAATAAGAGTTGCAGATAATCTACTTAACTTATAGTATCCTATTTTATGTGTTTTAATATCGTAAAGCCCTCATATCTTTTTTGTAAGTATAAAAATAATAACATACACAGAGAAGTTCAAACTAGTTAGAGCTATAGAAAATCTGAGAGGGAAAGACTGGTGGAGTTAGGGTTAATCAAGAAGGTTGACAGAGAATATCAGTATGGACTGGGTGGACTGATCCTTAAAGATATACTCAGTTTAATATCAAATGGAGGCTACAAACATATATACCAATAGGAGGCCAAGCAGGTAATATACATGAGTAGCATACCAGGTTAAAAAAAAAAAAAGCTGGAAATACATCCTATGGTACACTGGGACCACATATCTCATTTACTTAACACTAGCTAATAATTGCCAAAGGTGAATGCTTCTTAAGGTTTTCAAATCTTTTGATTTTTTAAAGAGAAGGTGAAAAACACCCTAAACCAAAATACTGATACATTTTTGTTTAACATACTGTGTAGGCCAAACAAATAACATTGCTGGTTAGTTAGCTTTACCTGAAACCTACAGCGTTTCCTATAGAGCAGGGATTAGCCAACTATAGCCTGTGGTTGTAAAATCTGTCCCATTGCCAGCTTTAATACAAACCACAAGCTAAGACTGCTTTTCACATGCTTCAGTTTTTTTTTTTATATTTATTTTTGAGAGAGAGAGCGCGCGCGCGCGCACACACACACACACACACACACACACACACACACACACAGACAAGCAGAGGAGGGGCAGAGAGAGAGGGAGACACAGAATGCAAAACATGTTCCAGGCTCTGAGCTGTCAGCACAGAGCCTGATGTGGGGCTTGAAACCACAAACCATGAGATCATGATCTGAGCTGAAGCTGGATGCTTAACCAACTGAGCTACTCATGCTTCAGTGGTTTTAAAAAATTAAAAGAATAGCTTGTGATACGTAAATATACTGTGCAATTCAAATTTCACTGACTAGCATTTTATTGAAACACAGTCATGCCCATTTATCTATCTTCTGTGGCTGATTTAGTGCTTACAATGGCAGTGCTGAGTAGCTGGGACACAGCCTGTATGGCTCACAAAGCTAAAAATACTTACTACCTGACCCTTATAGAAAAGGTTTGCTAACTGACCCCTGGTATAAGTAAGGAAAAAAAAAAAATACTCAACTGAGTAAATGTTGGAAGAGGGGATGACAGGGAGACAGTGTAAGGATAGAATGGGAATGGATGGGAAAAATGAGACTGACTGATGGTAAGCCCTGGAAAAGGAGGCATTTAACCATACATTTGGGGGTCCAATTCTGGAGTCTCTATTCTATTCCATTGGTCTATGTGTCTGTTTTTGTGCCAATACCATGCTGTCTTCATGATCATAGCTTTGTAGTAGAGGCTAAAGTCTGGGATTGTGATGACTCCCGCTTTGGTCTTCTTCTTCAATATTACTTTGGCTACTCAGGGTCTTTTGTGGTTCCATACAAATTTTAGGATTGCTTATTCTAGCTTCGAGAAGAATTCTGGTGCAATTTTGATTGGGATTGCATTGAATGTGTAGATAGCTTTGGGTAGTACTGACATTTTAACAATATTGATTCTTCCAATACATGAGCACAGAATGTTTTTCCATTTCTTTATATCTTATTCAGTTTCCTTCATAAGCTTTCTATAGTTTTCAGCATATAGATCTTTGACATCTTTGGTCAGGTTTATTCCTAAGTATTTTACGCTTCTTGGTGCAATTGTGAATGTGGTCAGTTTCTTTGTCTTTTTGTTGCTTCATTATTAGTGTACAAGAATGCAACTGATTTCTGTACATTGATTTTGTATCCCGCGACTTTGCTGAATTCATTTATCAGTTCTAGTAGAATTCTAGTAGAATTCATGTATCAGTTGTAGACTCTTTGGTGGAGTCTGTCAGGTTTTCCATGTATAATATCACATCATGTGCAAAAAGAGAAAGCTTGACTTCATCTTTGCCAATTTTGATGCCTTTGATTTCTTTTTGTTGTCTGATTGCTGATGCTAGAACTTCCAACACTATGTTAAACAACAGCGGTGAGAGTGGATATCCCTGTCGTGTTCCTGACCTCAGGGGGAAAGCTCTCAGTTTTTCCCCACTGAGGATGATACTAGCTATGGGCTTTTCATAAATGGCTTTTATGATGTTTCTGTATGATCCTTCTATCTCAACTCTCTCGAGGGTCTTTATTAAGAAAGGATGCTGTATTTTGTCAAATGCGTTTTCTGCATCAATTGACAGGATCATATGGTTCTTATCTTTTATTAATGTGATGCATCACGTTGATTGATTTGCCAATGTTGAACCAGCCCTGCAGCCCAGGAATGAATCCCACTTGCTCATGGTAAATAATTCTTTTTATATGCTGTTGAATTCGATTTGCTAGTCTCTTATTGAGCATTTTTGCATCCATATTCATCAGGGATATTGGCCTGTAGTTCTCTTTTTTTGTTGGGTCTCTGGTTTAGGAATCAAAGTAATGCTGGCTTCATAGAATGAGTCTGAAAGTTTTCCTTCCCTTTCTATTTTTTGGAAAAGCTTGAGAAGGCTAGGTATTATCTCTGCTTTAAATATCTGGTAGTATTCCCCAGGGAAGCCATCTAGTCCTGGACTCTTATTTGTTGGGAGATTTTTGATAACTGATTCAATTTCTCACTGGTTATGGGTGTGTTCAAGTTTTCTATTTCTTCCTGTTTGAGTTTTGGAAGTGTGTGGGTGTTTAGGAATTTGTCCATTTCTTTCAGGTTGTCCAGTCTGTTGGCATATAATTTTTCATAGTATTCCCTGATAAATGTTTGTATTTCTGATGGATTGGTTGTAATAATTCCATTTTCATTCATGATTTTATCTATTTGAGTCATCTCCCTTTTCTTTTTGAGAAGCCTGGCTAGAGGTTTATCAATTTTACTTAGTTTTTCAAAAAAACCAACTCTTGGGTCTCCAGCGCTGCCGCCGCCAGAGTCAGAGCTGGAGCCCGTGCAGGCTGAGCTGCTGGGGCAAGATGGTGGACTATAGCGTGTGGGACCACATCGAGGTGTCTGACGATGAGGACGATACGCACCCCAAAATCCACAAGGCCAGTCTCCTCTGCTGGCGGCACCAGGCCCGGGTGGAGCGCATGGAGCAGTTCCAGAAGGAGGAGGAGGAGCTGGAGAGGGGCTGCCGCCAGTGCAGGCGCAAGGTAGCCGAGTGCCAGTGGAGGCTGAAGAAGCTGGAGGCCGCGGAGGGCGAGGTCAGCAAGGCGGAGCTAGAGCAGCTGCAGGCTGAAGCTCAGCAGCTGCGCAAGGAGGAGCGGAGCTGGGAGCAGAAGCTGGAGGAGATGCACAAGAAGGAGAAGAGCATGCCCTGGAACGTGGACACACTCAGCAAGGATGGCTTCAGCAAGAGCATGGTCAATACCAAGCCAAAGCAGACGGAGGAGTCGTCGGAGGAAGTGAGGGAGCAGAAACACAAAACGTTCGTGGAGAAGTATGAGAAACAGATCAAGCACTTTGGCATGCTCCGTCACTGGGACGACAGCCAGAAGTACCTGTTGGACAATGTCCATCTGGTGTGTGAGGAAACCACCAACTACCTTGTCATCTGGTGCATTGACCTAGAGGTGGAGGAGAAATGTGCACTCACGGAGCAGGTGGCCCACCAGACCATCGTCATGCAGTTCATCCTGGAGCTGGCTAAGAGCCTGAAGGTGGATCCCTGTGCCTGCTTCCGGCAGTTCTTCACCAAGATCAAGACAGCCGACCGCCAGTACATGGAGGGCTTCAACGACGAACTGGAGGCCTTCAAGGAGCACGTGCGGCGCTGCGCCAAGCTGCGCATGGAGAAGGCCATGAAGGAATAGGAGGAGCAGCAGCGCTGGAAGTGACTCGGCCCCGGGCGGTTTGGACCCCGTGGAGGTCTATCAGTCTCTCTCTGAGGAACTACAGAAATGCTTCGACGTGAAAGATGTGCAGATGCTTCAAGACGCCATCAGCAAGATGGACCGCACCGATGCTAAGTACCACATGCAGCCCTGCATCGACTCTGGCCTCTGGGTCCCCAACTCCAAGTCCAGCGAGGCCAAGGAGAGGGAGGAGACAGGCCCTGGGGACCCCTTGCTGGAAGCTGGCCCCAAGCCAGGCAAAAAGAAGGATGTCAGCGAGTGACTCGCCCCGGCTGCTGCCTGCCTGCCCGCAGGCCCCTGTGTGCCCCTTTTCAGAAAACAAAAATAGATCCCTCTCCCCAGCTCCTGGCTTCCTCCACTTTCGCTCCTCCCGCCCAGCCTGGGTCAGGGAGAGAGCTTCCCCCATCCCACTGCCCCCACCTCAGTGCTCATCCAAGTCTCTGCTTTGAGTCAAGGGGCTTCACTGCCTGCAGGCCACCCCCCACACCCCACCCATCATCATTATGCCAAAGGCCTGAGGGTCCAGGGAGGGGTGGAGGTCGCTAGGCTGGTCTGTGGGGTGTGGGGAGGGTCGCAAGCCCAGAGGTCTGCTCCAGTCCCTATGGACTCTGTTTTCACTGTTCACCTGCTCTCGAGTCTTCTATGTGGTAAACAGCAATGATCTACCAATAAAGGATTTCAGATGCTCAAAAACAAACAAAAACCCAACTTTTGGTTTCATTGTTTAGCTCTACAGTTTTTTTTAGATTCTATATTACTTATTTCTGCTCTGATCTTTATTATTTCTCTTCTTCTGCTGGGTTTGGGGTGTATTTGCTGTCCTACTTCTAGTTCCTTTAGGTGTGCTGTTAGATTTTGTATTTGGGATTTTTCTTGTTTCTTGACATAGGCCTGGATTGCAATGTATTTTCCTCTCAGGACTGCCTTTTCTGCATCCCAAAGCATTTGGATTGTTGTATTTTCATTTTCATTTGTTTCCATATATTTTTAATTTCTTCTCTAATTGCCTGGTTGACCCATTCATTCCTTAGTAGGGTGTTCTTTAACCTCCATGCTTTTGGAGATTTTCCAGACTTTTTCCTGTGGTTGGTTTCAAGTTGTGGTCTGAAGGTGTGCATGGTATGATCTCAATTCTTGTATACTTATGAAGGGCTGTTTTGTGACCCAGTATGTGATCTATCTTGGAGAATGATGGCCAACTAATCTTTGACAAAGCAGGAAAGAATATCCAATGGAAAAAGGACAGTCTCTTTAACAAAAGGTGCTGGGAAAACTGGACAGCAACATGCAGAAGAATGAAACTAGACCACCTTCTTACACCATACACAAAAGTAAACTCAAAATGGATGAAGGACCTGAATGTGAGACAGGAAACCATCAAACCCTAGAGGAGAAAGCAGGAAAAAACCTCTCTGACCTCAGCCACAGCGATTTCTTACTCGACACATCTCCAAAGGCAAGGGAATTAAAAGCAAAAATGAACCATTGGGTTCTCGTGAAGATAAAAAGCCTCTGCACTGCAAAGGAAACAATCAACAAAACTAAAAGGCAACCAACGAAATCGGAAAAGATATTTGCAAATGACATATTGGACAAAGGGCTAGTATCCAAAATCTATAAAGAACTCACCAAACTCCACACCCAAAAAGCAAATAATCCAGTGAAGAAATAGGCAGAAGACATGAATAAACATGTCTCTAAGGAAGACATCCAGATGGCCAACAAGGCACATGAAAAGATGCCCACTATCACTCCTCATGAGGGAAATACAAGTCAAAACCACACTCAGATACCACCTCACACCAGTCAGAGTGGCTAAAATGAACAAATCAGGAGACTATAGATGCTGGAGAGGATGTGGAGAAACGGGAACCCTCTTGCATTGTTGGTGGGAATGTAAACTGGTGCAACCACTCTGGAAAACAGTGTGGAGGTTCCTCAAAAAATTAAAAATAGAAATACCCTATGACCCAGCAATAGCACTGCTAGGAATTTGCCCAAGGGGATACAGGAGTGCTGATGCATAGGGGCACTTGCACCCCAATGTTTATAGCAGCACTTTCAACAATAGCCGAATTATGGAAAGAGACTAAATCTCCATCAACTGATGAATAGATAAAGAAGATGTGGTTTATATATAAATGGAATACTACTTGGCAGTGAGAAAGAATGTAATCTGGATATTTGTAGCAACATGGATGGAAGTGGAGAGTATTATGCTAAGTGAAATAAGTGAGGCAGAGAAAGACAGATACCATATGTTTTCACTCATATGTGGATCCTGAGAAACTTAACAGAAGACCATGGGGGAGGGGAAGGAAAAAAATAAGTTAGAGAGGGAGAGCGCCAAACCATAAGAGACTCTTGAATACTGAGAACAAACTGAGGGTTGATGGGGAGTGGGAGGGAGGGGAGGGTGGGTGATGGTCATTGTGGAAAGCTCCTGTTGGGAGGAGCACTGGGGGTTGTATGGAAACCAATTGGACAATAAATTTCATATTAAAGAAAAAAAATATATATATATATATAAAGGAGGCATTTGAACTTGGCCTGACTAGTATTAGAGGGATGACTGTGGGATTTAAGGAAAAGTAGTAAAAATATGAAACTGGATTTGGGGACATACAATTGGGCTATAACTGATTTCTGGTCAACAATGAAAAGTAAGATGTTACTGGAATGGTGCTACTTAGGAGATAGAATTTCTTCAAACGGAAGAACTGGCTCAAGGGAAAAGGAGAATTGATGAATCCAAGATATCTTAAAAAATGAACAAAGAGATTCTGAGGAGTTATTAGGTAAATACTTGAAACAGATCTACCACTGAATTGCACACTTTAAAATGGCTACAGAGGTAACGTGTATTTTATGAGTATTTTATAATTAAAAAATGGAGGAATTATGTTTTAGTCTTGAGAATCACATATGGTTCATTTATATCTGAGAAAAGTCTAGTATATTGCTGTAGCTCAAAGAACACAAGATTTATTTTTTTATTTTATTATTATTTTTTGAAGTTTCTTTATTTGAGAGAGTGGGAGAGGGGCAGAGAGAGAGAATCCCAAGCAGGCAACTCACTGTCAGTGGGGAGCCTGATGTGGGGCTTGAACTCATGAACTGTGAGAATAGGACTTAAGCCAAAATCAAGAGTCAGATGCTTAACTGACTGAACCACCCAGGTGACCCTAGATTTGATTTAAATTTATTAAAATTGATTTAATTTAAAAAATCAAAAAGAATTGACTCTCTCTCTGCCCCTCCCTGCTCACTCGCTCGCTCTCTCTCTCTCAAAATAAATTTTAAAAAAGGGAGGGGAAGGTACATGTGTAGCTCAGGTGGTTAAGCATCCAACTCTTGACTTTGGCTCAGGTCATGATCTCATGGTTGGGTTTGTGAGTTTGAACCCTACATGGGGCTCTGTGGTGACTGCGCAGGGCCTGATTGGGATTCTCTCTCTTCCTCTCTTTCTGCCCCTCCCCTGCTAACTTGCGCTCTCTGAAAGAAAGAAAGAAAGAAAGAAAGAAAGAAAGAAAGAACAAAAGAAAAGACTAAAGCAATCCTGGGTCTAATATTTGGTGTGGGATCTTTGGAACACTAACTCTGAAATCAGGAGTACTCATCTGTGAAACAAGGTTGATTTGATAAAGAATTTCAACAAAATATATATATTTTTTTAATTTAGGAGTACTATATCTAATCTGGACAGAAACAAAGTTTTTTAAATAGCATTCTATTATACTATCCAATAAACATACAAGCATTCAAAATATTTAGGAAATAGTCTAAGTTATCAGTGAGAAAATAAAATGACCACAATGCTCCCCAAAATAGGCTCACTAGCATTTCATTTCTCTGTATTACACCATGGTTCATAATACAAGCTAGGAAAAATTACTATGGGCTAATTAGCAGTTGGCCAATGACTAAAAGAATGTTTTTAATTCACTGTGAATACAAAATAAACAAGTGAAATCCCTGTGAATTTAAAGCAAATTTAGTTATTGAACGACAGTAGAAAGCACTCAACAAGCATACTTACCAACCCCGAAGAACTTTAAAAGAACATGGCCTGAATGAAGTCAAATCAGAGATTTCTTCTGTAAAATCTACACATTCACCCTGGAACCCTGGTTTACTGAATGCTTTGAGCTAGGAGAACAATAACACAACAATTTAATAGGAAATAACTGTTTGACATTATCACAAAAGCAAATGAAAACCTTTTATTTCCTATATTTATTTAAGAAATTCAGCAAACTATGAGACAGAATTTTATCTATTACCAATGAATCGAGGTTAAGGGTGATCTGCTCTTTAAACTCCCATTGTTTGTTTCCTTACCCATTTCCAGCAATGTCACCATTTATTTACTATTTTCATCCATCTTTTGCATCAGATTCTGGGCACAGGGTCCCAGAAAAAAAATTCTACCTGTAAGATTAAATCAGAATCCTTCCTCCACTAAAATGTGGTCCCTGTCTATTGTGTCAAACAAGCATTATCCCTTGTGGTGAGACGACATGCATAAAATAAGAAGCGATGTAGTGTTAAATACGAAGGCAGTTTCAGCTAGTATGAGGGGTGGTTAGTATTAAGTCTTTTCTCTTCCCAAGTCTTGCTGATCCAGTTAACAAAAGGTTGAAGCATGAAGAAGGCATGCCCCTACGTGGGCCTGACAACACAGGAGCAGATGGCAGAGAAAATAATGACGACAAGATTTCTGGAAGATTTACGGTGAACAAAGAAAGACATCCATGTCTTGTATTTTAGCTAAGAGACTTCTGCTTACTGTTAAGAATATCTTAAATGTACAGCTTACTGTTTAATATATAAACACATTTCTACTTCAATCCTTTTTGTCAAGAAAAATCCATGAAATCTCCAAGTTATTCCCTTCAGACCAGAAATACAATAATCTGCAACTCTAGTGGCCTGGAATCTATATAATAGGAAAGAAAAAGTTAATGAGCCCTATAAATATTTCAAAATACATGGGAGCCTTGAAATAACACAGCCCACAGGTTCACCCTGCACTGACAGGCCCGCATTGTAGCTAAAAATGCATCATAATGAACGCTGGGCACCATTGTCCTTTTTCCTGCTCACGCTGTATCAAGAACAAGGCTTCTTTGAGCAGTTGATGTTTGCCTCCTTCATCTTCCCAAGAGCCCTCTTAGAGGCTGATGGCCTCTGAGTTCTGTGCAACTGTGTCTTGACTGTCTTCTTCTGCTCTGACATCAAAGACCAGAGAAAACCAGGGAGGTGGGGGAACGGATTCCCCTGGACCATCCGTGGCTTGCACAACATAACTTCCTATCGTGAAACCAGTCTGCATTTGGAGCGTTAAAACACCAGCTGCTCCCTGCCTTAAGGAAGTTTCTATCATGATCCTTCTAGTGGATACAGAGGGTAGTAAGAAAAATGAAGTCCAGAACGAGACAGACCTGTGCAACAATTTCTCATGTAAGCACAATTTTATGTGTCCGGGGAAACTGCCGGTAATTTCCTTGATAAGAACACACATTTTGGTTAGTTTATACGCTACATGTTTTAAAGGCTTATAAAAACATTAGATTGAGAAGTATAACACAATTTAACTTCCAAAAATGTATAGTAATTTTTTCTATATGCAAGTATTATCTTAATTCATGATAAGAGTTGGAAAAGCCACATGCAAACAGAGGTCACGGCTGTCTTGTTCACTGTGCAAATACCCAGTTTTTATACTGCTGAGCTTAAGATTTATACTTCAGTTTATCACCATGAAGCCATGAAATCCCAGACAAGTGACAGTGCAAGCTAAACATATTTCAGATGGTCTATGTTGTAGCCAACTCTAGTGTTTAATCTGTCTTCATAAGCAGAAGCATTAATTAAAATACACATAGACACACACACTTGCTATCAAGTACCTTTTTGATTCGATGGGTTAGAATGTTCTTTGCCCAAACAAAAAAAAAGCAGGCTTAATGCCAATCTGAGCTTATTTTTACTCTCAAAATAAGATGTCATATGGTTCACCCAAAATTTGTCCAGCCCCAGAAAAGTAATGCCTCACTCTGACGACCTTATGAATGCCTTAACAGAACATTCTCATGATAATGTTCTGAGATTGGTCCATACAGAAACCAATTCTGTGATTATTAATTATAATTAAATTGTGGTTTCCACTCTTAGTGAAATTAAATAACAGGACCTTGGTAAAATTAAGTCCTGGGCAAAGCCAGGTGGATAAATCACTATTTTGGTTTCCTTTCCAGATAAATGGAGAATGTACAAAGTAACTCAGATAGGATGCTTAGAATCAAGGCAAAAATATAAACAAGAGATGAGTTTATTAACAAACCTGTGCCATTTAGGTATGGCTCAATCCCTACCAGCCTCCCAAATGGAACTGTATGGATGCAAAAAAAAAAAAAAAAAAAAAAAAAAAAACAAAAAAAAAACACCAACCACAGTTTTGCAGTGCAAACTGCCTTTTCACACACATTATCATACCTCTTTAGAACTTCTCTATCAGAC
>NW_024412403.1:46475444-46612301 GCF_014898765.1 Herpailurus yagouaroundi | reverse complement strand
TATGACAAACTAAGAACTCAAAATTTTAATTATTGACCAAACACATAAGTTGTGCTCAATTTATTTCACACTATCAGAATAAATTTTTCATTGTAACTTCATTTATTCCAATGCTAAAACAATTTTTATGAGAAACTTTTATCCTACCTAAATAAGACCTTGTGCAGCCTTTTGGACCTCCTTTACACAAACATGTTCATTATTAAACAAAGAACAGTCTTGTTTCTATTTGTTTCTATTCTACTATTACATCACACTGTCTCCTACTGTCCTGTCTTGTACTCCTCACATCAAATGTTTACTACACAATAATTTTATTGCCCTGATTACTCGTAAAGGGTTTTCTTTACTTAGATAATTAGCTCTTCCTGAGTATTTCTGGTCTTTGGATTCTGTAAAAATGATCTGGTTGTAGCACCATGAAGAAGTGTTTTCCTCTGGTACCCTTGAATCTTACTAGCCTAAAGCTGTCACTTTCCTGTCCCCCATACAGGATAACAGTAACCCCAACTGTTAAAGATGCTGTGATCACTCTAAAATTCAATGTGGCCAAACTATCCAATACAAGAAAATATCTAGAGTTGCTTTTTCTCAGATAGAATCATATATAAAATGGAACAGAGGTTCAAAATTTAAAGAAATCAAAACTTCTACTAATAATATTTGCAAATGCACTTGAAAAAGATTCTAGGAAGAAAAAAAAGGTCCTCAGTTGTATCAAAGGGAATAACTGTTTAGAATTTCTAGAGAATGGTGCCTGACTATACCTCTTTGAAAGCTAAACTCACTTTTATAAGATTTAATCTAGTGAGATGTCTGATGTTCTGCTAAGACAAAGAGGTGATGAAATTATGAACATAATTCATATTCTGTTTTTATTTGGGGAAAAAATGAAAAAATTAAATGCCAGTGGTATTATGAAGAACTATATAATGATGCTGTATATTTTGAGTTGGCAATTAGACTTAGTGATTGATCTTCAGCCATAGGTAAAATAATAATCTTCTGCATTAAAGGAGGTGTTCTGGGTCTCAAATAAAACAGATCTCATCATAATATGGTAACACATCAGAACTAATACATTTATTAGAGGAACATTCATGATGTGTATTTATCTCTGTATACATACATATTCTGGCTTTTCCCTTCTTAGGTTGCTTGAGGTTCCCTTTAAAATCACCAGCACAAAAAAAGAAAAAAAAATTCTTCTTTGACTTCAACTCTGAGATGTCATTTCCTTATTCCTCAGTGAAAATAACATCTGAAATAGTCAATATGACTATCACAGCTATTTGTGAAAAAGAAAATACTTTCTAGTTACTGAATGGAACCAGAGTGTCAGCCAAGATCCTTTCCCCTAAGTAAAAACAAGCAAAACATTCTGAAAATGTGGTCCAATAGAAATAATAAGAGCTCTGATACTGGGTAAACTAAGGAGGCTTTGTCTTCTTCACGTTACTAAATACTCAGCTATCATATACCTGTCAGAAACACTTATTTCACAAGGCTATGGCTGAGCCATATCCAGAAATATGAAGTGGGGCTCATTTCACTGGGCGTTTCCTGCTGCTTCCTTTCTCTTCAAGTTGGACTGGAAATACTATAAAGAAAATCCTCAGAGCAATCTGCTCCAAACAAGGAAGTCCATAAAAAAGAACAGGAATGTAGGAGGGAAAAACAGCACTTAAAAGAATGTGACTTTTATCTGCACTTAAAAACTTAGAAAATGTGCAGTTTGGAATTATCTCTGTTTAACTCTTTAAATACTCATGTTGATTCCTGTACAAGTGCTTTAAAAGTCTGCTGTTGGAGTTTTCAAAGATTCAAAATACAGATCTGGCAGGAGGTGTCTCTGAATCAACAACTCAATTATATTCAAAAAGGAAATGTTCCCAATAGCACTTGAACTAATCAGAAAATAAGAGAACCTGAAAACATACTGTGAACAGAAACATGGTTACAACGAAGTTGACTTGAAATACATAATCACTGGCAAGAACATGAAAAACATACACACTCAGAGAAAAAGACTTAGCTTCATCTAAAGCCAGCAAATGTCCAGTATTTAAGCTTAATCACTCAATTGGCTTCTTTTCCCAAATCTGTTATTTAAAGTGAGACAGAGGAAGGAAGCAATGTCTCTTATCCCCTCTCCCTTCTATGGATGTACTGATTATACCACAGGTCTTACTCTGACGTAAAATCCTGAAAATGTGGTTTGAGTGGAGTCAGATACTAAAAAATGCCTATTTTGTTATTTCTAGCTGTGTGAAATGACACTTAAATTCCAAATCTTGGCTTTCTCATCAATAACTGGGATTAATTTTGACCTTACAGGGTTATCACAAGCACAAATTAAGCATAATTTGTAGCCCTCAATGGATCATAAACAAACGTTAGGCTCCAGAGTACTGTTCAATCCTTCAAACCATGAACACACTAGAAATAAACAAGCAGGGCTGCAACTTTGCTAGCACTTTTAGGAAATATGTGATTTAGGTTATTAGAAATACATTTACATAATAAGCATGCGAAGACAGCCATTTTTCCACGTTAAGTTTGCTCCTCCAAACACAGGATAACATACTGTGCTGAATAAGAATGTGACACTGAATGGGGGCACCTAGGTGGTTCAGTTGGTTAAAGCATCAGACTCTAGATTTCGGGCCAGGTCATGATCTCAGGGTTTGTGAGACCCAGCCCTGTGTCAGGCTCTGTGATTGCAGTGCCAGGGCCTGCTTGGGATTTCTCTCTCCCTCAATCTCTGCCCTTCCCTCATTTGACCATGTGTACATGTACACTCTCTCAAAATAAATATATAAACTTAAAAAAAAAATATATGACATTGAAAAATGAACGGGCATAGGAAAAGAGTGGCAGAGATTCAAAATGACCCCAAAGAGGTCAGAGTTAAAGCTCTATGAGGAGAAACCAAAAGGAAATATGGTAAGTCCAGGCCAATGCAACCAGTAACGAAGAGGGACACTCTTCTGCCTGTGGGTACCAAGTACGATATAAACTGTCCTGTCATATAGACATAAGAAATTTATCTGAGGGAAACAAAGAATTGAGATATTGAGACAAAGGGCACAAATGCTTTTAGTAAATAAAAAAATTTTCAAACATACCAAATGGGGAGGCTCATTTATTCCAAGTGGTTCCTGAAACATATATTAAAACATTTTAAAAATTGTAATCATATAATCTTACTTATCTTTTCGAAAGTTTGAAAATACCATTTGAAAAATGAAAAAAAAAAGGTAATTTACTAGATTTCTTGAACTAGTTATGACCTTCAAATAACTGAATTATCTTGATTTTAGTACTCATTACTAATTCCTTTTGAGTAATGTAGCTGGGAAAAAATATGTGCCTCAATGTCCATCAAACAGAGTCTGAGCTTCCTGTCATTACCTTTCCCACCACTATTTCATGGGCACCCTTCTTGTTCTGTGTTGTTACACACAGAACACTCTTTCCTAACCACACTCTTTCCTAACTTCATGATTTTGTACATGAGATTATTCCCTCTTTGAGGACTGCTTTTTCTGCCCCACGTCATCGTGTGACTAAACTGCTTTTAACCCTAAAGATATCACTCAGCACAACCTCTTCTTGAGAAGAGGCATGCTGCCCAACTCCCAGGCTCTGAGTGCTCCTTCACAGGTTCCCCCGCACTGCCTACACACCTCACCTCCTCACTCATCACACTACAATCAGTCATCTATATATCAATCTCCTCAAAGAGACTGAGACCCATCAGGGCGATCTCATTCATCTTTTATCTCCAGTGATCAGTAGTGTCTGGCATATGAAGCACCAAATAAATACTGTTAAATGAATGAAGTGATCAAATTACAGGCATCTCATTGATGTGTTGATACCACCTACTATCAGCTCCCTAAAGAATCTAAAGCAATTAATATGCTATTTCGTTTTCTCTGTATATTCACATAACATAATCCAGCAGTTTCATGTTTAAAAAGCCTGGTCTACATGTTCAGCTGTACACTGTTACATGCTCTAGAATTGGTTATGGTCATAGCTGACTCACCAGTTGGATAGGTCGTATGGACATGATTATATTATTTGATCCTCCCCAGTCAAAAAAGCATTTGTATTTTCCTTTCTCTAAAATGTACTGTTCTCCACAAAAGAACTTCTGCTGGTAGGCAACCCATCTAGCAGGAAAAAAAAGAAAAAGAACAGAGATGATACAGAATCGAGCAAACAAACCAACAATCTTAAAACCAAAGAACCTCTCAAAGTTCTCAGAGTGGGAGAAAACTTACACGCCACTTTTAACGTGAATGGATCTGGTTTCACTGCCAAAGCCGATTTCTTCCAAGTCAGAAATTTCCTGATTTGTAATGTCAATAAACTTCCCACTTTCTAGGTCAGATTCAAATAGTGTGATAGAGGATTCTATAAAATTCTAAAAAGAGGAAGAAGAAAGTTAAAGAGAGCATAAGGATTTTGTTCTATAGATTGTTGTACCTTTGCACGATTTTCATACTTGAGATTTCACACACATAACTCCAGGAGGAATTTTAAATGTGACTGGAAACAATTTTGATAGTTATTACTTTTAAAGCTTAAAGAAAAAAAAATCCCAATTTACTTTAATCAGGAAATCAACATTGTTATATAAGTGGAAATTAATCAAGAGTTGGTAAATGGCTGGGACTTACAGGCTATTATATGTTACACTACTTATAAAGGAAACCAAAGTTTCACTAGTGCCTCAAAAGTGAAGCCACAACATGGAGCCAAGAGTAAATACAAAATGTACAGTGGGCATTTTGTGGGAGAGGATTTTATAAGCTTAAATGTAAAAGAAAAAATGAAATTTCCTTGACCATAGGTTAAAAAGTTAAAATGAGAGGAAAATTTTGAAGTTTTTATAGATAATATATTTACAACAAAAATATCAGAAAAATTTTAAGATCCAAGTTGATAAATCCACGAAGGACACAGACAATTCACAAAAAAGATTGGCATTAGAAACAAATATGCAAAAGTCCAATTTCACCAGTAAAAATTAAGAAATTCAAATTAAAATCCTTAGATACAATTTTCATTTTTTAAAATAAGGAGGTTGTAAAAATCCAGTTTTATCTGGAAATATTCCTGGTAAAAAAATAAATTGGATGGGGGCACCTGGGTGGCTCACTTGGTTACACATCTGACTTTGGCCCTGGTCATAATCTTGTTGTTCTTGAGGTCAAGCCCCATGTTGGGCTCTGTGCTGACAACTCAGAGCCTGGAGCCTGCTTCGGATTCTGTGTCTCCCTCTCTCTGCCCCTTATCTGCTTGTGCTGTTTCTCAAAAAATGAATAAATGTAAAAAATATATATACATATAAATTGGATAGCAATTTTAGAAATTTCTTTCTTTCTTTCTTTCTTTCTTTCTTTATGGAGCCTCTGGCACTTAATACTAAAAGAAACTATTTTCTGTAATATTTTTATTTATTAATTTATATATATAATTTATTGTCAAATTGGTTTCCATACAACACCCAGTGCTCATCCCAACAGGTGCCCTACTCAATGCCCATCACCCACTTTCCCCTCTCCCCCACCCCTCATCAAACCCTCAGTTTGTTCTCAGTATTCAAGTGTCTCTTATCATTTGCCTCCTTCCCTCTGTAACTTCTTTTTTTTCCCCTCTTCCCTTCCCCCCTGCCCTCTATTAAGTTTCTCAGGATCTACATAAGAGTGAAACAAATGGTATTTGTCTTTCTCTGCCTCACTTATTTCACTTAGCATAATACTCTCCACTTCCAACCACATTGCTACAAAAAGCCAGATTTCATTCTTTCTCATTGCCAAGTAGTATTCCATTGTATATATAAACCACATCTTCTTTATCCATTCATCAGTTGATGGACATTTAGTCTCTTTCTATAATTTGGCTATTGTTGAAAGTGCTGCTATAAACATTGGGGTGCAAGTGCCCCTATACATCAGCACTCCTGTATCCCTTGGGCAAATTCCTAGCAGTGCTATTGCTGGGTCATAGGGTATTTCTATTTTTAATTTTTTGAGGAACCTCCACACTGTTTTCCAGAGTGGCTGCACCAGTTTACATTCCCACCAACAGTGCAAGAGGGTTCCCATTTCTCCATGTCCTCACCAGCACCTATAGTCTCCTGATTTGTTCATTTTAGCCACTCTGACTGGCGTGAGGTGGTATCTAAGTGTGGTTTTGATTTATATTTCCCTCATGAGGAGTGATGTTGGGCTTCTTTTCAATGTGCCTGTTGGCCATCTGGATGTCTTCTTTAGAGAAGTGTCTATTCATGTTTTCTGCCCATTTCTTTACTGGATTATTTGTTTTTCAGGTGTGTAGTTTGGTAAGCTCTTTATAGATTTTGGATACTAGCCCTTTGTCCGATACGTCATTTGCAAATATCTTTTCCCATTCCATTGGTTGCCTTTTATTTTGTTGACTGTTTCCTTTGCTGTGCAGAAGCTTTTTATCTTGATGAGGTCCCAAGAGTTCATCTTTGCTTTTAATTCCCTTGCCTTTGGAGATGTGTCGAGTAAGAAATCGCTGCGGCTGAGGTCAGAGAGGTTTTCTCCTGCTTTCTCCTCTAGGGTTTTGATGGTTTCCTGTCTCACATTCAGGTCCTTTATCCATTTTGAGTTTATTTTTGCGAATGGTGTGAGAAAGTGGTCTAGATTTAACCTTTTGCGTGTTGCTCTCCAGTTCTCCCAGCAACATTTGTTGAAGAGACTGTCTTTTTTCCATTGGATATTCTTTCCTGCTTTGTCAAAGATGAGTTGGCCATACGTTTGTGGGTCTAGTTCTGGGGTTTCTATTCTATTCCATTGGTCTATGTGTCTGTTTTTGTGCCAATACCATGCTGTCTTGATTATTACAGCTTTCTAGTAGAAACTAAAGTGTGCGGTTGTGATGCCTCCCGCTTTGGTCTTCTTCTTCAATATTACTTTGGCTATTCGGGGTCTTTTGTGGTTCCATACAAATTTTAGGATTGCTTGTTCTAGCTTCGAGAAGAATGCTGGTGCAATTTTGATTGGGACTGCATTAAATGTGTAGATTGCTTTGGGAAGTATTAACATTTTAACAATACTTATCCTTCCAATCTATGAGCACGGAATGTTTTTCCATTTTTTTGTATCTTCTTCAATTTCCTTCATAAGCTTTCTATAGTTTTTAGCATACAGATCTTTTACATCTTTGGTTAGGTTTATTCCAAGATCTTTTATGATCCTTGGTGCAATTGTGAATGGGATCAGTTCCTTTATTTGTCTTTCTGTTGCTTCATTATTAGTTTATAAGAATGCAACTGATTTCTGTACATTAATTTTGTATCCTGCGATTTTATTGAATTCATGTATCAGCTCTAGCAGACTTTTGGGGGAGTCTGTCGGGTTTTCCATGTATAGTATCATGTCATCTGCAAAAAGGGAAAGCTTGACTTCATCTTTGCCAATTTTGATGCCTTTGATTTCTTTTTGTTGTCTGATTGCTGAAGTTAGAACTTCCAACACTATGTTAAACAACAGCGGTGAGAGTGGACATTCCTGTCGTGTTCCTGACCTCAGGGGGAAAGCTCTCAGTTTTTCCCCACTGAGGATCATAATTAGCTGTGGGCTTTTCATAATGGCTTTTCGATGTTTCAGTATGTTCCTTCTATCTTGACTCTCTCGAGGGTCTTTATTAGGAAAGGATGCTGTATTTTGTCAAATGCTTTCTGCATCAATTGACAGGATCATATGGTTCTTATCTTTTCTTTTATTAATGTGATGTATCACATTGATTGATTTGCCAATGTTGAACCAGCCCTGCAGCCCAGGAATGAATCCCACTTGATCATGGTAAATAATTCTTTTTATATCCTATTGAATTCAATATGCTAGTATCTTACTAAAAATTTTTGCATCCACATTCATCAGGGATATTGGCCTGTAGTGCTCTTTTATTGCTGGGTCTCTGTCTGGTTTGGGAATCAAAGTAATGCTGGCTTCATAGAATGAGTCTGGAAGTTTTCCTTCCCTTTCTATTTTTTGGAACAGCTTGAGAAGGATAGGCATTATCTGCTTTAAATGTCTGGTAGTATTCCCCAGGGAAGCCATCTAGTCCTGGACTCTTATTTGTTGGGAGATTTTTGATAACTGATTCAATTTCTCGCTGGTTATGGGTATGTTCACGTTTTCTATTTCTTCCTGTTTGAGTTTTGGAAGTGTGTGGGTGTTTAGGAATTTGTCCATCTCTTTCAGGTTGTCCAGTCTGTTGGCATATAATTTTTTCATAGTATTTCCTGATAATTGCTTGTATTTCTGATGGATTGGTTGTAATAATTCCATTTTCATTCATGATTTTATCTATTTGGGTCCTCTCCCTTTTCTTTTTGAGAAGCCTGGCTAGAGGTTTATCAATTTTATTTTTTCAAGAATCCAACTGTTGATTTCACTTATCTGCTCTGTTTTTTTAGATTCTATATTATTTCTGCTGTGATCTTTATTATTTCTCTTCTTCTGCTGGGTTTGGGGTGTCTTTGCTGTTCTGCTTCTAGTTCCTTTAGGTGTGCTGTTAGATTTTGTATTTGGGATTTTTCTTGTTTCTTGAGATAGGCCTGGATTGCAGTGTATTTTCCTCTCAGAAATGCCTTCTCTGCATCCCAAAGCATTTGGATTTTTGTATTTTCATTCAAGTCCATCTGATCCAATGTATCATTTGGGGCCCTTGTTTCTTTACTGATTCTCTGTCTAGACGATCTATCCATTGCTGTAAGTGGAGTATTAAAGTCCCCTGCAATTGCCACATTCTTATCAATAAGGTTGCTTATGTTTGTGATTGTTTTATATTTTGGTGGTACCGAATTCGGTGCATAGGCATTTATAACTGTTAGCTTTTCCTGATGGATAGACCCCATAGTTTTTATATAATGCCCTTCTTCATCTCTTGTTACAGCCTTTAAATTAATGTCTAGGTTGTCTGATATATGTATGGTTACTCCAGCTTTCTTTTAACTTCTAGTAGCATGATAGATAGTTCTCCACCCCCTCACTTTCAATCTGAAGGTGTCCTCTGGTCTAAAATGAGTCTCTTGTAGACAGAAAATAGATGGGTCTTGTTATTTACACATTCTGATACCCTATGTCTTTTGGTTGGAGCATTTAGTCCTTTTACATTCAGTGTTATTATTGAAAGATATGGGTTTAGAGTCATTGTGATATCTGTAGGTTTCATGCTTGTAGTGGTGTCTCTGGTACTTTGTGGTCCTTGCAACATTTCGCTCACAGAATCCCCCTCAGGATCTCTTGTAGGGCTAGTCAGGTGGTGATGAATTCCTTCAGTTTTTGTTTGTTTGGGAAAACCTTTATCTGTCCTTCTATTCTGTCCTTCTATTCTGAATGACAGACTTGCTGGGTAAAGGATTCTTGGTTGCATTTTTTTTTCTGTTCATCACTTGAAGATTTCCTGCCATTTCTTTCTGCCCTACCAAGTTTCAGTAAATAGGTCTGCTACTATCCTCATGTGTCTACCTTTGTATGTTAGGCCCTTTTATCCCTAGCTGCTTTCAGAATTCTCTCTTTATCCTTGTATTTTGCCAGTTTCACTATGATATATCATGCAGAAGATCGATTCAAGTTATGTCTGAAGGGAGTTCTTTGTACCTCTTGGATTTCAATGCCTGTTTCCTTTCCCAGATCAGTGAAGTTCTCAGCTATGATTTGTTCAGGTATACCTTCAGCCCCCTTCTCTCTCTCTACTTCTGGAATTCCTATGATACGGATACTGTTCCCTTTGATTGCATCACTTAGTTCTCTCGAATTCTAATTCTCCCCTCATACTCCTGGATTTTTTAATCTTTTTCTCACCTTCCTCTTTTTCCATAATTTTATCTTTTACTTCATCTATTCTCCCCTCTGCCTCTTCAATCCACGCTGTGGCCGCTTCCATTGTATTTTCCATCTCATTTATAACATTTTTTAATTCATCATGACTATTTTTTAGTCCCTTGATCTCTGTAGCAATAGATTCTCTGCTGTCTCTATGCTTTTTTCAACCCAGCAATTAATTTTATGACTATTATTCTAAATTCTTGTTCAGTTATATTGGTTAAATAGGTTTTGATCAATTCGTTAGCTGTTGCTACTTCTTGGGATTTGTTTTGAGGAGAATTCTTGCATTTCATCATTTTGGCTAGTTTTCTGTCCCTTATGCATTTTAAAAGCTTGTTGTGGTCTTTACACCTGCAAGCACTGCTACATTAAAAGAGGGTCATACACTGTCCAGGGCCTGTCCCTTCAGGAGTTGTTTTTTCGGAGATTGTTACTTGCTCTCTGTTGTTGTGTTTGGTTATTTTATTAGCCTACTCATAGTGATATTTTCGATCCTCCACTAGGTGTGCTTTGATTTGTTCCTTGGAGTAGCCCTATCTTCTTTCAAGCTTCCCCATTTTCTTCCTACTAGATTCAGTCTCTTTTCCTCCTAGGCTCTGGTGTTCATAGTCTTTTGGCTTCTGCACTTCTTTGTTGGCAAGTCACGGGAAGTACGGATCCTCCTACTTCTCTGCCATGTTGGCCGAGACCCTAAAAACCTTGGTGAAGAAAACCATGATGTAATGATGGCATGACCGGAAGTTGAAAATAATTTACTAATACATTTTAAAAGAGTGATATTGTTTAACTCTCTGATATTTTTGGTAAAATTCTTTTTTTTAGCTAGAAAAAGTTTCCTAAAACTAAATGATGGGGAACTTATATTCAAAGATGAATTTTTTTTTGTAATACCAAAAAGTTGTAAATAGTGCAAATACCCAAACGACACATAAGCATAAATCTTTATACATCTACCTACCACCTGATGGAATATACTTACTACTGGCCAAGAGCTTTATGTGTTTTATTTCCAAAAGAGCTACCACATGAGATTATATTACCATCATTGTCATTTTCCAGCTAAGGAAGGGGAGTAATTTGCTTGAAGTAACACAGCTACTGAGGGGCAGAGACTGAACTTAAGTCAAAATCTATTTATCTACTCACCTTAATCACTGTCAGGATGAAAGAATAGGACAAAACCTCTCACTTATAAAACTGGTAAGACGATAAGTATGCAAACCACCCCCCCCAACTTTTCATAAAAGAAGACTAGTAGGAAAAAAACTCAAGAGTGGTTGGGTCCAGAGAAATTGGATAATTTTAACCTACCTTTTTTACAAAACTTTGTAACAGATATATTTTTTAATTGGAAAATACAGAATACATTATTTTTTAACTTTTTTTTAAATGTTTATTATTTTTGGGAAAGAGGGAGACAGTGTGCGCAGGGAGGTGCAGAGAGAGAGGAAGACACAGAATCTGAAGCAGGCTCCAGGCTCTGAGCTGTCAGTACAGAGCCTGACACAGGGCTCGAACTCACAAACCATGAGATCATGACCTGAGCCGAAGTCAGATGCTTCATTGACTGAGCCACCCATGAACCCCAGAATACGTTATTTTTAAAAAAGAACTGTGGTAGGGTCCCCTTCCAAAGAAAGAAGAAAAAAAAAGAAGAAAACACCTCAAGGCAACCTTGTTATTTGTATACTTGACAACCTCCATCCCCACCCTGTAACATAAGACCACTTAATCAGAGTAAGTTTGTGTGTCACCATATATGGGAGACAAAGAAATAAAAAATATATAAGAACCTGTGCCATATGGCATTTGGGGCTCAGTTCTTTGGGTACAAACCCAACTGAGCAGTGCCAGCAGGAATAAAGTTGCTTCCTGAAAAGAAAAGCCTCGGTTTCATGACTCTCTGTTCAAGAATCCTGCTACATCACTTGGGGGCTAGTCCAGGATTCAGAGTCGGTGAGTTGCCACCTCTTTTGCCACTGGGAATGCGAACCATCGGGGCACCAGGAGAGGCTGGTGCCAGCAGAGCACTTGATCCGAAGGAGACTAGCCCTCCTGGAGTGCTGGGGAGAGGACCCTGTGTGCGCTAATGGAACCCATGAGGCTCAGGAACCAGCTAAGGGAGCACCCATCAGACTGGTAAAAACCCGGGTTCGTTTTGGTAGACCTGCAAGAGGCAGAAGGGGAGCCTGATCACCTCCCAGAGTCACACTAGTAATTCCACAAGGGACAAGGAACAAAGCTGCAACTCTAAGGCACTGGGCGCTGGGTGGCAGGTTGGAGTCACCATGTGACTGTGTTTGGGGACTTTTCTCTATTTCCTGGATCAATGACTATGATAATTAGAGCCAAGTGTCTGGTTATTCTATATCAGAACAGGGACTTTAAGGAATATTCCCAAGCAACTGCCAAAACTCCTTTTGTTTCAGGGAAATTCCTTGCCTTCTCTGGACTGACATTTACTGCCTAAGTCCACTGGTGGAAAACAAAACAAAAGAAACTGGTGCCTGCTCCTCTGTCCAAGCTGACAAGATTTAAAAATGCGAATTCTCTTTCTCTGCCTTCCGCCGGCACCTTGTCTCTTCTGCGTTTCCTCCACCCCCCCCACCCCTCCTGTTTCTACACCACTTGGGGGGTGGCCTGCATAACTGGCTCCTCAATGCCTCTGGCACCATCAGCTCCTCCTCCCACCCAAATGTCCAGGATCAAAGAATTCCACGTCAGATTTCCCCACCAATGTTCCAGGTAAAGATTAACCATGGGGAAGGGAACAAATTGTGTTTCACAGACCCAGGTAAAACGTATTCAGTGTTTAAGCTAATTTAAGTTTGTTAGTTTAAGACAGTGTTTATCAACATTAAACACACACACACACACACACACACACACACACACACACACACACACACAAACAAACTTTTATTCAACCTAGATTTGCTGAAGGTCAAATAGGTTCATGTTATCTCTGTTCTAATTTGCTAACAAAAGGATGATTTAAAGTGATGGTTAATTTTGTCTGTCTCAAAGTTTTCATGGGTAATCCTTAAGATAGCTTTCAAAGTCTTTGGTAACCTAAAATGTTAAAGTTTTGCTAGCATGATAAATTGAGATTTAATTCATTAGATATCTAACAAGAGATTAAAGCCCTATTTACTAGATGTAGGTTTGTGCTTCTCACTTGTTGCAAAAAACTAAGGGTATTTGGAATTGTTAAAAAAAAAAAAACATGCTTTGTGCTTAATGTATTCATAAGTTTGCCATGTAAAAAAAAATTCTGATGTAACAGAGTTCGTAATTGGTTACTACTTAGTTTTCACTGGAGACTAAGGTTTCTAAGAGTTAAAATTCTGCCACATGTAGTTAAAACTGATAAAAATTAGAAAAGCAACTCTGTATGTAGATAAGTAGGAAATATAAAAAAAATATAAGAAATAGAAATACATATTTTTTTGAAGGTAAAAGAAAGTAATTTTGTCCTAAATGAGACTGGTTATTTGGAGAGAAATGGCGTGGGACAAAATCTAAATGCAAAGAAAAGTTGTAGAAGGTTTGTGAAGAAAAATCTTTAAAAAGACATTTAATGTGTGGTCAGGAAGGACCAAGGTTAAAATAAATGGATTTTAAAAGTACACGGGGTTAAGATTAAAATTCCTCCTCGTTTGATCCAAAGGCTGGGAAAATGATGGCAATACTCTGGTGCCAGCCTCCAAATCCTCCACATTTGTGTTATTCCTGTTCAGCAGAGGAATGGACGCCTTTGCCATGTGAGGGATGGATGATAAATGAAGGGCTTTTACTAAGATACATGGGAGCCATTTTACTAAACTTAGCCCGTTGTATGCCAAAAATGGATATCCACATGGCTGAAACATTTATGTGGGCATTGTTGAGAAAGGCAGGGAAACAGACCTTGACTTTGGCTCTTTAACCCCTTCCCTCAATGGCCAATGATTGATATGTAAGTTACTGCTGGGCCAAAATAAAACTAGTGCATCCTACAACAACCAAGAAAATATTGCTTGGTCACAGTCCATACCTCCAACATACCCCCAAGGTCCTACAGGCAGGAAATGGAGGGGTCAAAACAACAAAACAAAACAAAAAACAGGAAAGACCAGGCCAGCTCTCAGAGGTAGAGTCAAGCCTGGTTAAGAATGACTACTCCCAGCAACTCAGAGACTGACAGGGCTTTTGGCTGCCAATCGCATAGCCAGCCGAAACAAGGGGCCAGGAGGTGAGGTTTCTCCTGGAAGGCTATAGGAAATTGAGATAAGGGACAACTTTCTTCCTTTTTCCTATAAATGGGTAATTCCCCATCCAAGGCCATTACTCCATTGGAATGCATTATGATTCATTTCTTTGCATAAAGGCTTGGCTCCCATACAAATTGGAAGAGGGAACCTGGCCCCCAGAGGAACATAATAATAATAATAATACTATCCTACAATAGGAGGTGTTTTGCAAATGTGAAGGAAATGGGGAGAATACCCCTATGTTCATTGTTTTTGGGCCTTAAAAAAATTAAGATATAATAATTTTGTTAAGTCAGATTCTTAATGAGACAGAGGTTTTAAAAAAAAATTAAGGAAATATAAGATTTAACCCTTAAATTATGCTAAATTAGCCACTATCTTACAAACACAAAATGAGAGCTCAATGGCCTTCCTGGAGAGGTTGAGGGAGGCTCTCATTAAATATACTGCTATCTCCCCTGACACCCCTAAGGCTGAGATAACTTTAAAGAACAAATTTGTCACTCAGTCAGCCCTAGATATTCAGAGAAAAATGCAAAAATTGGCTGTTGGCCTTGAAGGGACTCTGGAGGAGCTCTTATAAGCTGCCAATTGGGTATTACAAACAAAACAGAAAAGGAAGCTTAAAAAAAAAAAATCTGAGGCCTTAATTGTGGCCTTACGTACTATGTCAGACCAGACTTCCTGAGGTCCTGGCACCAAGTGCCATTTATATGGCCATTCAGAGCATGAAAAGGAGAACGTCCTCAGAGGGGACAACCAAAATGAACACCCCATTAGCCATGCCCCTATGTGGAGACAATCACTGGAGAGCTGAACACCCCTCAGGGACCTCTATCTGTGAGGGTTCAGATAACCAATGTCCCTGGAAGGGACTAACCGGGGCCTGGGGCTCTTCACGGTGGCTCCCCTAAACCAACTGTTTATCAGAAACCCAGAACCTCAGGTAACTCTAAATATGGAAGGAAAACTGATTTTCTGCTTAACACCAGAGCTACCCTTTCTGTCCTCCTTTCCACTCCAGGCCAACTATCCAAACACAGCATGACAACTAGAGGCATCTTTGAAAAACTAAATTTTTCTCTCAGACCCTGGGATGTATATGAGGAAACCTACTTTTTTCTCATTCTTTACTGATAATGCCAGAGAGCCTTACTCCTTTGCTAGAAAGGAACATTGTAACTAAATTAGAGACTATGGTGCTACTAACTCCAGGACAGATAAACAATTATGTGTTTTTGGAAATTACTGGATATTATATGTGTTTTGGAAAAAACTGGATATTAAAGGGTTCAGGAAAATAGTTTGCTGCTAAATCAATTATTAAAGGAGACTCAATCACACCTACTCTCTCCAAAAAATAAATAAATAAACTGGGGTCTAACTCCTAAACACTGTCTCTAGCCCTTGGAATGGTTACAAACAAGCAGGGCAATTACTATTACCAAGCTCACAGAGCTAAAAGATGATTAAAACACAGCATCAGGGCTTCTATTTAGGGAGGGACAAAACTTATCAAATGGCCCAAAGATGTTTACTAGAAAAAATTTGTCAAGGACAGTTCTCCAAGTAGTATCAGGCTGTGAAGTACGTCTTAGAAACAATCCTTTCAACCACAAACTTGCTTTCCCAGACAGTCAAGGAACTGGAGACTATCCAGGAAAGATTAACAATTAGGTCTCACTCAGATGCCAAGGTCAAAAAAAAAAAAAAAAAAAAAAATCCACCATCTGTTTGTATGGGTTAATACTTTTATTAATTGGATAGAGGCCTTCTCCTACAAGACAAAAAAGGCACAAAAAGTAATAAAAATTCTGCTTTATAAAATAATACCCAGGTTTGGCTTACCTAAATATTTACAAATTAATAATGGTAAATGGCTGCCTTGACTCTTTCTCTAATAGAACTCCTGGCTCTTAAAAAAGTTTTACACATCAAAATAAAGCAGACTGTCTGCTTATACTCAGCAAAACTCTAACACCTCACAAGGATTACATGCCAAACTCTTAAAAATAGAGCCACCATTGATTACTTACTGCTCCTGCTTCTCCCATCACTTGGGTTATGAGAGATTCCCTGACATATGTTGTTTACAAAGTCAGGGTCTCTCCTCGATTATTTGACAGGTTTGGAAACTGTAGACATTATCTTAAGACGCCATCTTATTGGTCAATATAATCTTTACTTTGTGCTTTTCTCTTTATGTCTACTAACGTTTATGCCACCTCATACCTGCCAGCCTTCCTGTAAAACCATACTGTGGGCCATTCGACCAACCCTTGGGTAGACTAACTGCTGTACCCCTATACCGTCCCTTAGCTTGAAGAAGCCAGAACGGTCATCGTCCCTGTTCCTTAACAGTAGTTACAGGCCCTATGCCAGGGGAGAAGTAAATAGGGAAAGGGCTAACATTAGGCAGGGAGAGATAAGGGACCTTCAGGGAAAGACTGCAGCTGCAAGTGGGAGGCTAAAAAAGAAGATGGGGTTCTCCCCTTATAAAATCCTTTATGGGCACCTTGTCCCCATTATCAAGGGCATAAGCAGGGGATCTAAATGAGATAGACAATCTAATCCTAAAACAACAGATACGGGCCCTTGGCTTTACCCTAACCACCTTTCACCACTGGGTCAGGGAACGATTACCTGTGAATCTGCCTACAGATGCTCACCCCTTTAAACCAGGAAATGCAATATGGATAAAGTAGTAAAATGTCCAACCCCTAAAGCCCCTCTGGAGGGGACCATTCACTGTCATTTTGTCCACCCCTACTACAGTAAAGGTAGCCGAAGTGGGTCCCTGGATTCACCACAGCAGAGTGAAGCTGGCATCTTGAAACTGGGAATGTGCTCCTGATCTGTCAATGCTGTGCAAGCTGACCATATGGAAGAAGCAATATGCAACTCCAGAGGCTCCAAGAAACTGCAGCCCTGCTTTAGTCACTCCAGAAGCTGACTAATCCATGCATGGCAGAAGCTTGAGGAATCGATGTCCTTAAGTCCAAAAGACTGTCCTTATTTTCTATATGTTTCCTTACTGTGATGCACTATCACGCCTTGTTTCCCACTACGATTGTGATTCCTGCTCTACTCTTTTCCATAGGTTGGCAGAGGCTGCCTCGGCTGGCTTAAAATGTGATGAGAGGTTTTTGTTAACACTCACCTTCCTTTTGGGAATAGAATATTTTGCTGGTACCTACATGGGGAAACAATGGCCTTAAGAGACTAAAAATTAGATCCCCACAAACCTTATAGTAAAACAAAATACCCCAGTCCTACTATTGGGGTTTGGCTTCTTAAAAGTTCAGTTACTGGAAAAAAAACTGTCTTGCCTAGTGGAGAAAAGTTCATTGTCGTCTGTTAAAAACTTAGCATGCCTATGCCAAAGACTTTATAACTCAACTGTCCGAAAAACCCAATGGTGAGGGACCTCAGGTCACCTTAAGCCAGATCCCCACCCCTTGTCTAACTTCTCCCATCTCTGAGAGGCCTGAGACAATGTCAACACAGGCATCAAAGGCGAATCCCAGGTGGACTATGCTAGATATGTGCAAAGACAGCCTATATACTACTTCCCTCAGTCTGGTCAGGGTCATATGTGCTGGAAACTACTCATCCATCTTTCTTCCTGCTCCCACTTGCTAGAGAGAAGTATTTGGGATTCCAAGTATATGGGGACAGGGAGACTCAAAGAAAGCAGCGTGCCTTACAAATTAATACTCAAAAAGATAATAAATGGCCTCTGGAGCATATAATCCAATATCATGGCCCTGCCACCTGGGCAGAGGATGGGTATTGCGGCTACTACACTCCTATTTACATGCTAAACAGCATAATTAGACTGCAAACAGTTGTAAAAATTGTAACAATGAAACTGCCAGAGCTCTTCACTTACTAGCCAAGCAACAAACCAAAATGTGCAACAATGCCATCTATCAATATTGCTTGGCCTTAGATTACATGCTTGCTTCTGAGGGAGGTGTTTATGGAAAATTTAACTTGAGCAACTGCTGCCTACAGATAGGTAATGAGAGGAAAGTCCAAGAAGAGATCACGGATCAAATGAAAAAGGTTTCTCGTGTCCCAGTCCAGACCTAGAATGATTGAAAGCCTGGGGAGTTATTTGGAGGATGATTTTCAACTCTCAGGGGATTCAAAATCCTCATGGGAATTATCGTCCTAATTTTAGGAGGCTGCTTAATCTAACCTTGCTTAGCTCCCCTGGTTGTAGTCTGCTTCCAATCTCATTGAGGCCATAATTAAAGAAAAAAAAAAAAAAGCCACTCATGTAATGATGTTATAAAAATTTAAACCTCTAAACCAAGACGACGCTCTTTGACCCTAAATAGAGGGGTCTGAGCATCAGAGGGGGTAATGTGGTAGGGTCCCCTCCCTAAAAAAAAAAAAAAAAAAAAACAAAAAAAAAAACTCAAGGCAACCTTGCTATTAGTGCACTTTACAACATCCCTTGCGACCTTGTAACATGAGAGCACTTAATCAGACTACATGTTTGTGTGTTACAATATATGGGAGACAAAGAAGTAAAAAATACATTAAAAACTATGCCACGTGGCATTTGGGGCTCAGTTCTTTGAGGACAAGCCCAACTGAGGGGTGCCGGCAGGAATAAAGTTGCTTCCTGGAAAGAGAAGCCTCAGTGTCACGACTCTCTGTGCGACATTACTGCTAGAGAACCAAACTCTCTTCCTCTGTCCCTACTATTTCGTTGTTTGTAGATTACTCTTAGACCTATGGAAAATGTTAGCAACTTCTGTAAGTCTAAACAATATCAATTTTCTCCTGCTTTTAATACGTTATAAATCTAATCTAAGAATAGATTTTGAGGATAAACATTCACCTTACATGAATAAGCAAAACAGTGTCAAAAACAACCAAAGCATCTATCAGAAGAAAATACATTAAAAAAACCCTCTCATTTACTACTTACTTCTCAACTTCCAAGGAATTAAAAACTTCATATCAATGGATCAAATTTCATTTGAGACTTCAGGATAAAAGAGAAAGGCTTTTTACCTGAAATGTTTATTATAATTCATAACCCATAATTGTGTTTTTAATCCCTCCTTGACAGTAAACCTTTGGAACCTGACAATATGTGTTACTTTCATTACCTTCACAAGGTTCTTAAATAAAAATGAGAGTTGGGTGAATTTATTTCACATCACTGTCACCATCCCTTCTTTTTAAAATTTTTCTTTTTTCATGTTTATTTATTTTGAGAGAGAGACAGAGCGCGAGCAGGGGAGGGACAGAGAGAGAGGGAGACACAGGATCCAAAGCAGGCTCCAGGCTCTGAGCTGTCAGCACAGAGCCCGATGCGGGGCTCAAACCCACGAACTGTGAGATCATGACCTGAGCCGAAGTCAGAACTTAACCGACTGAGTCACCCAGGCTCCCCACCATCCCTTCTTTTATTAATATAACACTTTATCCTTAAAATACCTGTACTTGTTATCATTGAGCTCCCCTAAATCCTAATTTTATATATATACATGTAATATACATGCATATACATGCATACACATGTCTATCTTGAGAAAGATCCACCATTTTCCAGATACAAATATAAAAGTATAAAAATATACTAATATATATATATATATATATATATATATATATATATATACACACACACACACAAATATATAAAATGAAGCCTTTAAATGTTCCATAAGTGATTTGCCG
The DNA here is from genome assembly GCF_014898765.1 of Herpailurus yagouaroundi. NCBI lineage: Eukaryota > Metazoa > Chordata > Mammalia > Carnivora > Felidae > Herpailurus > Herpailurus yagouaroundi. The sequence continues at coordinate 46,592,467 of NW_024412403.1, read as the reverse complement.
TAAAGTCCCCAGGACAAGCCTTTCAACTGAAATATGCACAACTGGGTGGCACACCAGCAATCCTGGTTATACTGACAACACAAATTTTCACCACCCGAAGAAGCTGAACATGCCTGTTTCTTGTAACCTGTAAGTATAAAACAAGCTCAAAGTGGCTGTGAGGATACAATGTGAGGATTAGCTAAAGGAGCCCCATCTGGGTCCTGGTCAAGAAACTGGTACTAACAGTAACTTACCAAGCAGGCCCAAGAGCTCCAGGAGAGTCTATAGCAGTTCTTAATTACATGGCCCTCTCCTCCCTTACTCTGGTAACTCTGGAATGCTCCATCTCTGCTTTTACTTCTTCTGCCCCTACAACTGTTCTCTACTCCCTGTTAGGGTTGCAGGAATAGGGGAACAAGGATAAGCTGAAACGCCATGGGTCACATTATATTGGAGTAAAATGAGACAAAGACATAAAAAGACAAATACAGATATGTGTACATATGCTGTGTTTGTGACCTTTCATTAAGAAATAACTGTGTTATGATGTTATGTACTTTACTTGAGCAATGATTTGCACAAATCCTACCGTGTGGGCTGTGCAAGAGTGAACTGGGAAGCAGGCAACAACAATGCAGCCTGGAAGCTGAGCAGAGGGACCCACTGTCACAGGACCCAGTGTCAAGTATAAGAGCTGACTGCTGCCATATGCTTGTGGATTCACAAACAAATTTCCTCATATGGATTGAGTTTGTGTCCTTCCTACTCTGTCTGCTATTCTCAGAGACCTGGCCAAGGGCCACAGGAGCCTCTTAAGTGGCATCACTCTCCTCTTTCCATCTTCTGCTTTTGTTTACTCAAGGCTTTTCTTGCCTTACAGCTTTTGCCTTCTATCTTTTTCTAAGTACCTTTCTGAGCCACTTTCCTTTTTTCACTCTCTGCATTCTTCACTCAAATCTACCAAATATACATTATCTGATCTAGTTGACAGTTACCATCAATATGGTGTCCCTACTGGGCAGAGCTCGAACTAACCCAAATCCAATCACCTGGGCTAAATCTCCCGGGGATACATGTATGAAGTGTGATATAAAACACACAAAAAACTACAAAAACCCAAACCCACAACTTCTAACTGCCTTGTTCAAGAGGAGATTGCAATAGGCACTTAAGAGTCATGTCCAGAGTAAGCATCATGAGATTTCTATGTTACTAGCATCCCTGCTTTGCCAGGTGCAATTATATAATTTTGAAAGTCACACAGATTAAAGTGGAGCTCTATTGTTTGAGAAGAATGAATAATGATGGAATGATCTAAAATTTGTACTCCATTTTATATTTTTAAAGCACTTATATCCAAGGGAAAATCTGGATAGCTTACTCTGGTATCTCTGGTCCAGAGATCCCCATTTTCAGAAAAAATGAACAGATGCTTTGGGACCAAAGACAAGTCTTTAAGGATTAGTAAATTGGGTGTTTTTAAATTCCATACAATCCCATAGCTGATCTGCCCTGGAGCTCTTGTGCTAAAACCCCTGGTGGGCAAAGTATTATGAGACACCAGTGGAGAATTGGTATATACATTTATTTAGGAGAAATAATGGTCTCCCCATTGCATACCACCTGGTTTCAGAGACCTGAAAAGAGGCCCCAGGTCTGAAAATCCTAACAAAAGCAAATCCAAAAGTTAAGCTAGTATAAAACTGAGGGGAAAATATCGAGGAAGCCAAGGAATAAAAATTCCTTGTTTAATCTCTGGAGTCTAAATACTCCTATATTCTTCTGGACCTCTCCTTTAAAAAAAAAAAAGAAAAAATAAAAAAAGAAATTAACTCAAAGTCAGTATATCTGACTGCCTCATTTGGAATTAGAAACATATTTCCTTTTGTCTTCTCCAAGCACTCCAAGACACAGATCACATTATCCCTAAGGAACATGTCCAGAATTTGACCTTAGTAGATTCACAGTGTTCTACATTCTGAAGCCAGGACATTAGAAAACTGTATTGCATTATGCAACTTTTCTATCTATCTTCTTCTTTATTTTGTTTTATATTACTTTAACTTAGATCTTACATGTAGTGCATCATTCTTTCCCAGGTTAGGGACACGTGAAAATCTATATGGGGAAAAGATGTCTCATGTCAAATCTACCTGTTAACCTATGTAGGTTACGACAACCATGAGAGCTTTAAATCTTATGTCTAACAATACTGTGTCTTAAATTTAAAATTTTTCAGAGAGAGTAGATCTTATGGCTTATCACAAGAAAAAAAAAATAATAATAAAGGAGCAGGAAGAAACTTTGGGAGAAGACGGGTATGTCTGGTCTTGATGGTGGCAATGGTTTCCCCAGTGTACACATGTCTGCAAACTCATCGAGTTGTAGATGTTAAATATGTACAGCTCTTTATATGTCAACAGTGTCTCAATAAAGTAGTAAAAAACCCAAAACTCTTCCAACTCTCTGCTATGTCTGAAGAATGCAAAGTATTTCATCTGAAAATATTTTAGTGAACATAAATTTAAATTATGAATGAACTGTCTGAAAGTCATGTAAATATTTATTATACATGTGTACTGGTCTGCAATGTTAGCATACATTTCTAGGTACAAATGAAATGCTAATAAGCTTTCGGTTGAATGAAATCCAGTTTTCCAAAGTTAAGGTACTTTTTTAGTGTAATCACTCTGTAACAAAAATTAAAAAAAAAAAAGGAAAATATGACATGGGCTCTACAGTAACACAGACTTGATCTCAAATAATAGTTCTATACTTTGTATGACTCCTACCTGAGACCCTTAGTTTCCATTCCTATAAGATGAATATGGTAACAGTGTCTATCTTGAGGTCTTTGTGAAGATTCAGTACAAGTATGCATGTAAGGCCATTAATAAGAACTTGACAAATGTCAAGATTATAATAATATCTTTATAAGCTAACAAGTAGTCTTTTAATTGTTAAAAAAACATCTTAAGAGAACAGAAGATTTTATGTCAAGGGAATTTATTTACATAAAAGCTGTCGTTATTTTCATAAACACCCCAAACTTTTGTATACAGCAGTAATCAACATGCCAATTCCTACCAGTTTTTTCCAATGTATATTATCATACTTTCTATACCAAATACCTATTATTTGGCTATATATAGTATTTATATCTTTTCACATTTTCTATTATTGGGAGATTTCAATGAGTGATTTGGGGTTTTATTCTGTTTGCTTGTTTTAGTCATAGTCATCATGAGAAGATGCCACATTCATTGTTGAACATTTCTAGGAACAGCAAGGCTTCCATTCAGCTATCTTTTTAAATAAGGAGGAAAAATATTAAAAATTATTCAACACTAGAGCAGAAGATTCTTGGACTCATGACCCATAGTTCCCTGAATGCATATGGTTGTGAAGAACTAAAATAAAAGGATGAAGGTTCTATCTTGTTTCATCTTGCTTGCCTTTTTAGAGGTCAAGAAAGGAATGGCTAAGTAGAGAAAATGCATGGACCTTGCATAATAGAATTGTGGACTAAGTACCTCATAGTTATCTATCCACTGCTCAAGGAAACTCAGTGCCCAATTATCTTCAGTGGCCTGTCTTATAGGTCTTTTAGGTAGAACTGGTTTCCAACTCGTGGTCTTACTAACAAGGATCATTCATGGGGAAACACAAAAAAAGCTCCCTTGCTCCTGTGCAGCTTCCCCCTTTCTTGGCTCCTCCTGCCTGACCAGGTGAATAGCCCAGACAGACAAAAACCTAAAAGGCCAGAGCATGCAACTCTTCGTGCCCATTCAAAGTTCATGTGGACACCCTTCACTTTATTATCAATTCCTTCAAAGAGGGCTTTAGAGGTCATTGCAGACAGTTAGTATTTATATGGGTAAAGTTACTTTGGGAAGAGACTGCAGAACTCCTGAATTGAAAGAAAGCATGCTCCTCTGAACATACTTAAAAATCTCCAGAGCTGGTCAGAAAAATAAGCAACATTTGATAAACACTGATCCCTACAGAACTCTCTAACATGTATCTCCTCTTCTCTGTGACCTTGACTTCTATAATGTCCAGACTTATCTCCTCCATCCCAAGCCATTTCTGGATAGAGTCACCACAAAGATCTTTCTAAATTTCTAATCTAATCTTGCTCACTGGGCATAAGATCCATCAGAGGCTCAAGGTCAAATAAAGAAAAAAAATAATAATCTGGACTCAACATGTGTATAAGGCTCTTCATTATCTGGCTTTTGCCCTCATTTCTCCCAAAGTTCTGCCTAATATCCTGACTTAATTGTATTTCCCAAACACCCCAGTTTCACTTATAAGAGGATTTCTCAACCTCTGCACTATTAACATTTTAGACCAGGTGACTCTTTGTTTTGAGAGGGCTGTCCTGTGACTTACGGAGGTTTGGCAGTATCCCTGGCATCCATGGAGTAGCTATCAGTATCAGCCCCCATCTAGGCCTCCACAAATCACAACAATCCAAAATGTCTCCGAACACTGTCAAATGCTCCCTAGGGGTAAAATCACCTCCAGCTGAGAACCAGTGGCTCGCATCCTTACCTTTTAATGTTAATCTCTTGCTAAAATAGCACCTACCTTTCTGATTCACTCTGTCCTGGAACCTTTCCACTTGGCTAACTCTTGAATCAGACATTTTACTCAACTGTTTTCTTTTCCTCTCTACTTCCAAGTGGGAGTAACTGACCTTTTTCTGGGTACCCTGAGTACTTTGTGCTTAATCCAATCATAGCCAAATAATATCAAACACTTATATAAATGCTATTTTCTCTAGTAGACTGCCTGCTCTGCGAAAGCAAGGACTGAGTGTCTGGCCACTGTATCTCCAGTACAGTGAGCTGATACAATACAGCTCACAAAACAGGTGCTCAAAAAGTACTTATGGGATTGATGGATGAAAAGTAAACATAAGTATTCTATAATAATCATAAAGTTAAGAAAAGCAGGCAAGCCACATTAGTGGTTCAGTGTAATGCTCTCAGGTATTAGAAACATTTTATAACCTCATGTTTTATCACAACTCATGACTGATTTTCATGGATAGAAAACAGAAAATTACGAATAACAAAGCTAACTCACAGCTTGTAAGAAACGGAAAGACAAGATGGGGCCACTTAATGCTCCACAGGCATTACTGTCTTCAAAATCTCCTTCTTCAAGCAAGAATTGCTGGCCTTTAAAATGTTCTTTTTCATAGGCAACCCACCTAGAAATACAAAGGATATCCAATTAAGCCATGAATAAAAAAAAGAAAAAAGAAAAAAAAAATATCCCAATAAAGCACTTAGTTGTATTATCACGATATTTTAAAAAAACAACACATTGTTTTGTTACCATTTATAAAGACAGATAAATGCTGTATGCTTCATGGATCAATAGCTTTTATAGTTTGCTGGCTTTTCCCAACAAAGGTTAACTATTGTAGAATTACAACAGAGCAAAGCTTCCTAATTGTGGTATCACATGATACTGTATCTCAATATGGTGGTGGTGGTGGGGGGGGGACAGCCAATTAATGGAAAGTACAAATAGCCAATGACAAAAGTTACAAACCTATGCTGAGATTCAAAGAACCATTCTTATTTTATTGACAAAGCCCTTCTGTAATCACAGAGAATGATTACTATATTAAACATTTTTTTAGGGTTTAAATCAAAAGAACCTCTCAGTAGGCTTCAGATCTAAAACACATTACCGGTGGTTTTAACAAAGAGGAAATGCAACTGGGCTGGCATTAGCGCTGATGGCCCACACATATATGAAGGCTTCTGTAAAAATTTAGGGGTGGGCAATTTTGTTCCCACCATTTAATCAGTGGTGATAATGGGAACAGGAAGCACGGTGACACAGTATGCTCCGTGGACACAGGTTTCTTGACTTCTCATCTAAAACTGTCAGTAAAGGACACTGATAAACACCACTGGTCATTAAGCTCCTCCACAAAACTTACCTTTTTATGGAATAATTCACAGTAGCTAACGAATGTAATGTGGGCATGGATGATTCATAACACACAATGGCCTGCTTAAATCTGCCTTGAGGGGCACTGTGGTGTTACAATGGGAGTCCCTCCAATGGAGAAGATTCCAGAATGACTATTTTGGGCTCGTGGGTTGGGAACTTCTGCATTCTGGGGCTTGACAAATGAAGCTGGGTACGGCTGACTACTATTGTTTTCAAAAAATTAAAAAACTACTCCAAAAAATTGTTTCCAAAGGGCATAAAATAATAGCAGTCGCTCAGCAATCATGTACACCTTCTCATTTTCTGCATGTAGGTGTGCGTATGGCAAGGGAAGAGGGGGTCCACATGAATGGGGATAAACATATTTTATATATCTTAGTGAATTTGTAATATGTACAAGAACATTATTTTATTCTTAAACTATTATGCGAAGATAAATTGCACAAGAAAGCTTTCAAAAATTTTTTTGAGTTTATTTTTGAGACACAGAGAGTGAGTGAGTGAGCTGAGGTGTGTGCGAGTGGGGTTGGGGAGGGACAGAAAGAGGGAGAGAATCCCAGGGAGTCTGCACTGTCAGCACAAAGCTTGATGCAGGGGTTGATCTAATGAACCGTGAGTTCATGACCTGAGGCAAAATCAAGAGTCAGACACTTAACCTACTGAGCCACCCAGGAGTCCCCAAAACTTTCAAATTCTAAATGTGGCTTTCATTTATATAAATGTGGCTACTCAAAACATGCTTTTAATAAACCTGAATGGGAAAAAGAATAAAAGATATAGAAGACCTAAATATTAAAGACAGATTACTAAATTATTACATGATGACAGTTCAAAAATCTTCTCAGCTTTTTTACAATAGATTAAGTTTTGTCTAAGATTCAGTTTATATATCCATCTGGGATATTTAAAAACAGATGTTATCTGAGAAAAACGAAAAAACATCAACCTCACTTTCTCTAGATTCCTCAAGATGGGACAGAGATGAGTTCTTACTACCTGCAGATAAACAGTTAACAAAAGTGCAAAGTGGTAGTAACACTGAAAAACAGTGAAATCAACTGTTCAGTTTTAAATGGGGATATGACATTTTACTCCTACAGTTGTCATATGAAAAATGAAACTTGTGTATATTGTATCACAAGCCATAATGTTTTCTTGAGAGTTTTTATAGAACAATTACAAAAAAACTCAGGAAACAATGCAAATCACAATCTAGGTAATGGGAAAAACATTCAGATTCCAAAGGGAAGAAAAGGCAATAATATTTAGCAGGGTTAACAAGAAGCATATGTGTTCACAGATTAGAGAAGACTGCAAATAAATATGACACAATAAAAATTTGTTTATCCAAAACGTGTTTGTTTTTCAAGGGCCTAATAATTTTTTAATTGAAGGATAAAGAATTAAATGATTACCAATATGTCAGACTAATTATGGATATGTCCCACATATCTAATATATGGCATAGTCTCTTATGTTTCCATTTTGGCTAGTGTGGCCATCACTTGATTTACAGCCAGAAACTGCAAAGTCTAAGTCTCTAAATGTAGACCCTTGAGAGATCTAAGACCCATCATTTAACTTCTATGAATAAATATTTTAGTAGAATCTTGCTAGAATAGCATGAAGAAGTTTTATGATGTTACTGCAAATAATGAGACATGGATACTTAAAATGAACCAACATTCCAAATAAACTATCATATCAACAGAGAGACCAACAATGTTCATGGAGGAATTCTAGTACTGAGTTGACAATGGCAAATAAGCTCTGATTTTATCTGCCAGGATACAAATACAAACCCATATCCCACCAGTTCAGTCATGGATTTTCTGGGGTCCCTGCCCCATAAACCGATGACTGAGATTAGGTTACACTTAGATTTATACTTAGAGGTTCTTTGGGGGGCTTCCTCAAAAACAGTATAATGCCAGAGGGTAACCGATGTAAAAAATACTTGACTTGGGAAACCTACAACCCAGGCTACTTCTTTAATGAAGGACTCACTGGCAAGATCCTCAGCACAGAAAGTTAACTAAGATCCACAGAATAGAGAATCAAAATTGGGGCTTCCATTCATATTCAAAATTTGTAAAACAAAAATATATCAATTTCTTTTATCTGAGAGAGAGAGAGAGAGAGCGCACAAGCAAGTGCGCAAACGTGGCGAAGGGAGAGATAGAATCCCAAAATGTGGGGCTCAATCCCACAACCCTGGGTTCATGATGAGTCCAAATCAAGAGTCAGACACTGGAACAGACTGAGCCGCTGAGGCATCCCCCCCCCAAAATTTTATTTTGCAATTTTTATCTTCTATATTGTGTTTAGCAATACCAAGTGTTTAAGTTTTAGAAACTATTTTCTACATTCAATCTATCTCAAAATCTCTAATACAATCAAGAGTTCACAGGAAAGCCATTAGTAACTATTTTTTTATTTTATAGTACCTTACAGAAAAGATGCATATTTTTAGATTAAGGCACATTCTTTTTGCTCTGCTTAGCACATTTTCTGTGATCTTCAAAAAACAGACTATTAATTGAAATATTGAAAACATAACACTCACACTCCACCGATGACACGAATTGATCCAATTCCATGAAAATCCCCGTTATTTTTTAAGAACTTAGGGACAGAATCTATGTGTTCACTAAACTCTCTGGCCTGTCCACAGAAGTGAGGTTTTTCATAAATAATAACCTGGAAGATATGAAAGAAAATTACTTAACATGCTCATATTTTAGAATAGGTACAAAACTCATTTACTTAAGTGAGACTAAAAATCCCAACATGAACAGGGACACCATCCATTTTTTTGACTAATATTTATTTACAACGTAGCACACTGACTGATATTCACAAGGATTTATGTGGGTTATTACCATGAAGATACCTTAATAATATGTTTCTGTCATGATTACGCTGTTCTGGTTACCCCAATCCTACGACCATCTGACAGGGTAAATTGTCTTATAATTGACTCTTAAATTACCTAATTTTAGCTCTCTGCCTGGAATTTAACACAGGCCCACCTTGTATTTATTGACTTTCCCCTATTAGACATAAATAAAAACACTCTTGAGGTTCTAGGACATAATAATAAATTATCTACTGGATTGAGAAACAACAGCTGCTTCTTATAACAAGGTGGCTGCCAGTCACTAGTAAGAAAGAGATATGCAAATTCCTGAATTTAAACATAAAACTTCCTAATAAGAAGAAATGATTGAAAAAATTATGGTGTTTTCTTTTTGTTTGTTTTTTTTTTATATTGATTCACATGGGTGGGGAGGTAAGTATAGTAGAAAACCCATTTCTAGCGTTTCATTTATTTTAAATTTGGAAGGTCTCTTCCACCATATTGGTGCTCTTTACTTCCCAAGTATGACCTGCCTGCCTTTAGTATGTGGAAATGATAATGGTGATGATGGTACTAATCTATCTATGTTCTATCACCAGGTCCTACTTGTGGCTAATGGCATACGTTGCATACAACTGGCAAAATAAGGCCCCATGCTAAAACATACTGACCAAGTTCTATCTAACTTGTTTTCAAAAATTTGTAAGATTATACAAACTGAAAAAAACCATGTAGTACAGCTCCTGTGTTCCACATATTTAATTTTCACAGGGTGATGTATTTGAAGAGATGAAGTTTTATTTGGTTTAATACTTTCTACATCTGAACACATTCAAACTAAGAAGCAGTAATTCTTTGATGAGCAAGCTGTCAACTAACACATAACAACTTGAAAATGTGACCATGTGTGATAGCTATTTCATTCATATGCCTCTACAACCTGTCAAACTGCAAATGTCCAGCCTGTCACACCTGAAGAAACTGAGACAGGAGTCACTCAGACTGTCACAGCTAATTTTGTATCTTTCAGGTCACTGGTTCGAAACCTCAGCTGCATGTTATCACAATCACCTGTAGAATTTGAAAACTTCTGACTACACCCCAGACCAAAATGATATTCTGTGAGTGGAATACAATCATAAGTATTTTTTTTTTAACTTGGATATGCATGACTCCAACATAGAGCTAAGGTATACTATGCTCAGATACTAACTTTTAAAAGATTCCACCTATGTGATTAAGAGAATGGTGGTCAATTCCATAAGTTAGAAAGGTGAGAAATGGGAGGGTTGGAGGAGCTGTGTCTTGTTTTGCAGGACAGGAGATAGATAGATGAATCTTTGTTTCCATGCCTGCCTGTGGAAGTGCTATACGCTAGTTAAGCAGAGGTCTGGCTGAATCTTTGATCACTGCACTGGTTTTTTTCCCCCCGCTCTCTTTTCACACACATTTTATAATTTCACTTCCTTTCCCCAAATAGGCTTAATCCTGGTGTCTCTACTGTTCCCTTCAGGTACTTATTTATTCTTACCAACTGATATCTGACAGGAGCTACCTACTGCTTCTTCTGATCACCCCTGATCTCCTTTCTGAGCATCACTCCCAAAAGACTGCTCAATATCTCTGCTTGAATGTCACGCTGCCACGTCCCTAGTCCCTCCCCACCAAATCAAAAATCACACCTGTCACCTTTCCACCCTGTAGTAGCTGCTCATTGGGTCTGACTAGGTTGTCAGCAAGACCTCCATCCTTGCATACTGACCTCACTCTCCATCACAGCATGGGTCCTCAGTGACTGTTCTGTGCAGTCATTTCCCACCACTCCCAACATCCACCAAGTATTATTAGAATATACCAGTCATCATTTTTTTACTTTAATAGTTCAAAATATGTGAAGATTGATTCTAAAACTATAAAAGTTTGTTTTAAGACTTACCTTTAGGTTCATAGGCATTTCCACTTTTAGTCCACCCTTAAGATAAGAAATTTTAATATTAAAGACTTAGAATATCTGGAAGTAACTAAGTGACATATGTAGGTTATACAAACGTCTGATTAGTGAAGATTACATACCAGTCAGCTTTAAGTTGTGGTAAATTTTAAAATTTAGGTACAGAACTCTATAGCAGTCAAAACAGACTCAGATTTGCTCATCGATGTAGATGGGACAAGAACTCTTCAAAATATACATTCCAGATTACAACCAGTATGAGGAAGGAAACTGAGCTTTTTAGTCCTTAAGCACATGCAACTGATTAAAGATTTAATCCCACTGCAGAGAGTACCAAGAAATAGAGTGGAATTGCTAGATTTAAAAAATCTCCTCGGGGCGCCTGGGTGGCGCAGTCGGTTAAGCGTCCGACTTCAGCCAGGTCACGATCTCGCGGTCCGTGAGTTCGAGCCCCGCGTCGGGCTCTGGGCTGATGGCTCAGAGCCTGGAGCCTGTTTCCGATTCTGTGTCTCCCTCTCTCTCTCTGCCCCTCCCCTGTTCATGCTCTGTCTCTCTCTGTCCCAAAAATAAATAAACGTTGAAAAAAAATTAAAAAAAAAAAAAAAAATAAATAAATAAAAAATCTCCTTTGGCAGAGTAGATTTCCAAACCACTGACACATTTCCTCATGACAACTGCTCGGGCTTTCTAAATTAGAGTGCTTCCCCTTCCAAGTCCTATAAACACTTTTTATCATACTTACAGTCTTTGTGACATCAAGGTTGCAGAGCATGAAATGTTAACCCCTTCACAAAAACTAATTCTAGAATTTCCTGTTTTTAATGCTACTCCACATTGTGGTATTTTTAAAATTTTGTAGGTTTTCTTGGTTTTTATTTTTTAAAAAGTACAGAGCAACCAAGAATGGTTTATCACTCACCTCACATTTAATTGAAGAGTCTGCCCTCAAATAAAAATGTTTGCAACAAAAATAAATACTGCATGCACTTATTATCTTTAAGAGAGCAACCACTGACAGATCTATTTATTATTAATGCTGTGCTCATCATTCATTACTGCAATGGAAAAGCATAATTTACTGTAAGTGGTTTTCTAATAAGCATCAAAAAAAATTCAGAACTTTATTCAAAATTTTTGTTCAATGGTACTTATAAGGAAATGGCATGCACTGTAATAAACTTAACATAAAGTAAATTCAGACATTTGTCTTCTAGAAAGCATTAAAATGTTTTCACACAGATATTCTCTATAATAAAGAAACAGAAAAATAACATATAGGTTGTTGATTCAGTAGTATACATACTCATTTCTCAAGATAGAGATGCATGAGCAATCACCATAGCTATTTAACTTTGGGCTCATGTGCATTTGGGAAAAATGCTTCTTTTTAATTTGCTTACCATCTGAAGTGGATGCAATGATTTAATTTCTGTTGCAGAAATCTCAAAGAGTCCATGGTCTTCCTCCAAAACTGTAGCTTGTCCCTTAAAATTAATATCTGGGTAGGCAAGCCAACTAAATAAGAAATGAATGGTTAAAGTATAATAGGGATACTATTGTCTTGTAAGAGTTAAAAGTAAAAAGGCCTATCAAAAAAAAAAAAAAAAAAAAGGCAAAAACCCAAAACAAAAAAACCTTTGTGGCAAAATTACAACTAGTAAAACATATTCGAAATGAGTTCACTAGAGAGCATATAACAAGAATTAATGTGTTATTAAGTACTCAACATTCAAACACTGTCTTATCAGTCTATTTATTATATGTTTTCCAAGCAGTAAGCATTACTTTTCTTAGAATTTTCCAATATTTAAAAGGTGTGACACCTTTGATTCAAGCAGAATTGGAAAAAAAAAAACATTCTACTGTTTTCTTTTTTTAAAGTGGGGCAACCAGAGGTGGGATTCTACAAGGCATTTTACATTTTTTTTTTTTTTCATTTAAGGCATTTTACATCTTTGACCCACATTTTTAGAATCAATAATCAGTTCATTTGCCTGCCTCAGGAACAGCATTTGACATGAGATTCCCAAAAGACCCACTACCTTCTACCTAAACTTGATAGGCACAGACATCTCATGGACAGGGTCAATTACTGGGTCTGCCCAAGAGTTTTAATCTACGGTTGGGAGACATGAAGAAAGATGTCCTACAGTGACCCCCAACTTCTACATCAACCATCATCAGAGCAGATGAAAAGAGTGAAAGACAGAAAAGGAACCTGTGTTGAATTGGTATCACAGAATTGTCATTCGAACTCATCTGGAAACTATGAGCTCATCTGGAAACTAAACTCAGGGTTTGGTGTGCCTGGGTGGCTCAGCCAATTACGCATCCAACTTCGGTTCAGGTCACGGTTTGTGGGTTCAAGCCCCACGTCAGGTTCTGTGCTGACAGCTCAGAGTCTAGAGCCCGCTTCAGATTATGTGTCTCCCTCTCTCTCTGCCCCTACCCCACTCTCACTCTGTCTCTCAAAATAAATAAAAACACTAAAAAAATTTAAAAACAAATAAATAAATTCAGGCTCAAAGTAGCACCGGCAGTCTGAAAGATACCTTCAGAATCAGAAAGGTTTGGCATCAGACCCATGCCCACCAGCTGGTAGCCTGAGACAAATAATATAATTTCCTCATTTATAAAATGAATATCTCCACCTGCCTTGCAGGAATAGTAATAAACAAAAAAGCACCATGGGTCCAGCCCTGTGGAGGCACTCAATAACTACTGGCACTGAGACACTCTTGAAATAGTTCAAACTCCAGATTTTTAGGTCAGGGACATGTTTTTATTTCTCAATCTCAAAATTTGGTGGGTGAAAAGATGATGGATGAATCTATCAAGAACTATGTCTGAGAATCTCCATCTGTTCCTAGGAGTTCTACGTCAAAGACTTAACTAGATCCAAAGGAAGACAAAATCTGTTCAAATCCCCTCAATAGTCTTTCTTGAGTATCCAGGAGCATAAACTAAAACCTCACAGAAATGTATGTCACCTACTAAAATATGAAATAAAAAGTTAACTTTGGTGGCCATCAATCACTGTAATAAAAAGAAACTGATACATACACTCCTGACTTCACAGTGAAGGACACAGATTTAGGGATATTCAGCTCTTCCAAATTGGGGATGGCTCGCTGTATATGGATAGGACAATATTCTGGGTCAGACTGTGGGCAAAGTTCTATCTCTGGAATGCTGCAATCCTGAAAAAAAAAAAAAAAAAGGCTTTGAAATCATCTGGAGACACACACAATCCAGCATTCTCAATACCCTGGACATGCAATTACAATTATTCTCATTGTTCAGTTGAATTTCTTCTCAAAAACAGCACAAAGGAAATACTGTTTCATTTTACCAGTTTTAAAAATGAATTATTCTAAGAAGTTACATTGATGACATGAAAATTATAAAAATTAATTGAGAAAGTATTACTTTTTTTTTTGCTTGGTTTTTATTTTTTTTTCATAGTTTTTAAGTTTATTTACTTATTTTGAGAGAGACAGAGAGCAAACAAGGAAGGGGCAGGGAGAAAGGGAGAGAGAGAATCCCAAGCAGACTCGATACTGTTAGCATGAAGCCCAATGTGGGGCTCGAACTCACGAACCATGGGATAAGAGCCAAAACCAAGAGTCGGACGCCCTATGTAGTTTTTAAAAGTCTTGTTCTATTAAGCAATCAATGTTTAGTTACCAAACTATGTGAGTGCCAGAAGTCTTTAAGCCTTCCTTCTCAGAAGCATAACAAAGCCATGAGGAGGAAGGGAGTTAAGTAAAAGCTGATCTCATGGGGGATATAAAAAATAAATAACAGAGAGGCACAGTACTCTCTCAGTGTGTTATCTAATTTACATTGACAAAAGTAGGAATTAGAAGTGAGGGTAAAGGAAGTCTGTTTTCCTACTTGTGGGATTCTATTTATTTTCTTTAGTACAAGTTGGTTTGAAGAAGAAAGGCATTATAAAATTTGACCCTACACTCCATCACATACTCACTGCCACCATCTCCTGTCAAACCTTCCTTTAAAATTTCCCTTAACGTGTATCTCTTATCTATTCCCACTGTCAAGGACTTTAATCAAGGCCAAGACATCAATTATGGGCCTATTCCACCAGTCAGGTATGAACCACATTATATACAGCTAGGCTTGTTAGAACACCGCTTTCCTCATGACACTCCTTGGCTCAAGACCCAAGCACATCAAATTTACATGTATTTGCCTTCCTACAACACAGCACCAACCCAGTAACCCACAGGAACTCCATACAACTCTT
Organism: Herpailurus yagouaroundi; assembly: GCF_014898765.1. NCBI lineage: Eukaryota > Metazoa > Chordata > Mammalia > Carnivora > Felidae > Herpailurus > Herpailurus yagouaroundi. The sequence continues at coordinate 46,577,428 of NW_024412403.1, read as the reverse complement.
CAGCCATACTGGTATCCATGCTAATCCCACTCTCTTTTTTCATATGGTCTAAGTTTTATAAATGTTTTCCCCAAGGCAACTAAACAGGAAATTTTCTGTATTCTTACTTATGAAAATCATCTAATCGTCAGGTTGTAAGTCAAAAAAGACCTCATCTTTTCTTTGGGAATCAAAACTACAATTATTTTTCCCTCCTCTGAAATTAAAGATGTGCTTCTGTCTGAACACACTAACTCAGTAATCATGAGTGCTTAATTATACAATTCAAAATTTCAGTAGCAAAATTCTCACCTAGGACATTGTGAAATTCAAGTGATTATGCTTTAATGAAACAGGTAAGTGAGTAACAGGGGTGATATTTATCAGGCTGAAAATTATATTTTTTATTATAATTAGTTTTGCAATTTTTAACTCCAATTTTCTGATTTTTTAACCTTTCTGCAAACTGAGTTTTATTATTAATCATTCTTATCAATATGCACAAGTACATTAATACATCTTATTTTCAGAAAGCTAGTTCTGAAATGCAATAAAGAAGCATAACCTAAAATATCCTTTGAAGTATAAAATTATTTTTTGAAATTTCATTTTACTTTTTTTTGAGAGGGAGAGAGTGAGCAGGGGAGAAGGGGCAGAAGGGAAGCGGGGGAGAGGGAGAGTGCCAAAAGTCTTTAAGCCTTCCTTCTCAGAAGCAAAAACAAAGCCATGAGGAGGCCTTCACTCAGTGTGGAGCCCAATGCAGGGCTTGATTCCATGGCCCTGGGATCATGACCTGGGGTGAAATCAAGAGTTGGATACTCAACTGACTGAGCCACCCAGGCACACCTCAAATTTCATTTCAAAAAATAGCCAGAAATGTCCACAACAGTCACCTGTCAATCTTCAAAGTTTTTGTTTGCTATTAATAATAGAGTTCTATTAACATTATTTGAAATGCTGCCCTATTAATGTTCCCCTAGGGACATAAGGTACAGTAACAGAATACATAACTAAGTGTCTCACACAAATAAGTTTCCTCTGCATTGTGTTATACAAACAATGCTTGGGTGGTGTACTTTAAAAGGGAAAAAGCTACAAGGCACTTGAGTCCACCACAACAAAGAAGGAAACAGCATAATGGAAAAAGTGTGATGATGACTAAAAAATGGAAAATAAACAAAAAGAACGCTTACGTTCTCAACTCTCTTTGCCAGAGGACCAGGTTTTTCTCTAGTTAAATGAAAAAGATTTCAATAGTTAAGTTTCACCTTCTTTATGGGGGCTATTCTCACAGAAATAAGGTCTCTTGCAAGACTTGCACAATTCTTGATGGATGGAGGCAGTAACACTAACAACTGAAGGGTACTTTCTAGTAATCTAGTGACAATGAACAGTTTATTCTTAGTAAAGTTTGTATGGCTTCCCCCCCGCCCCAACTTTTCTACTCATGATATACTTTTGATGAAATTTGCAAGCTTAGACTATTAAAGCATTCTGTAGGAATGGAGACAAAACTATAGGAGAGAAACAGGGTAGGAATGGATTACAGTTAACAAAAACAATAAGGAAATCTAACTGACTCCACCTCACATAAAATACCATCAGTACCTGATCTAACATCTGATCTCTCTCTTCTCAGTAAATTAGTGAGGACAAAACCAAAGTAACTTCTGATCAAGAAAAATGTTATTCCTTTAAAAAAATATTAAATGCACAGTAAACAGTAACTTGCAATATTAATTTCTAATATTTGCAATGCTACCTCACTCCTAATTATTTCTGGGAGCAAAGATGACTTTGAGCAGAACCTACACCTGCTGATAACTGATGGTGTCCTTTGCATCTATTCATAGCGAAGTGAAGACATCATGAAGTATTACCTTTAAAGAACACAAGTTTTGACTGCTCAGATTAGAGCAAATAAAAGAGAACGAAATAAGATAAAGTTAGTACTAGGCTTAAGCCTAGGTGAATCTGGAATGGTAACAATCCCCATGACAATGAAGCTATCAATAGGCAAGATTTTGACAAGGTTGGAGAAAGGAAGCAGTTTGATGCCTGATTCTTATTTTGTAAAATATTTAGAACAATGCTAATGCCTTTTCCATTTAATGCTCAATAGTTTTATTTTCCTTCCTCATTGAAAGGTGCTAGTCTGTTCAAGACATGAGTGCACTAACACTGCAATTTAAAACATGACTCCAGGGGCTCCTGGGTGTCTTGGTCAGTTGAGCGTCTGACTTTGGCTCAGGTCATGGTCTCGAGGTTCGTGGGTTCGTGTCCCTTGTTGGGCTCAGTGCTGACAGCTCGAAACCTAGAGTCTGCTTCAGATTCTGTGTCTCCCTCTCTCTCTGCCCCTCTTCTGCTTGCACTCTGTCTCTCTCTCTCTCTCTCTCTCTCAAAAATCAATAAACATTAAAAATAAAAAAAAAATTTTTTTTAATTTTTTTTTTCAACGTTTATTGATTTTTGGGACAGAGAGAGACAGAGGATGAACGGGGGAGGGGCAGAGAGAGAGGGAGACACAGAATCGGAAACAGGCTCCAGGCTCTGAGCCATCAGCCCAGAGCCCGACGCGGGGCTCGAACTCACGGAACGCGAGATCGTGACCTGGCTGAAGTCGGACGCTTAACCGACTGCGCCACCCAGGCGCCCAAAAATAAAATTTAAAAAATAAATTTTTATTAATTTTATTAAATTTTATTAAAAAATAAACATTAAAAATAAAATTTAAAAAAAGGCTCCAAGCACTCGAAGAAGGAAGAAATGCAAGCATCACTTACTCTTTCTCTTAATATAATCTAAGCAAATGGTGGATGCGCAAATACACATTTATATATCCATATTCAACAGAACTGAGTTTTTTGCTTGATTTTATTGTGGTTTGTTTTGTGGTGAGAAGGCTGCTGTTTTCAACAACTTACCTTTTTTTCTCCACTAGGCTTGGCAGGATGCCTGACATTCTCTCTCTCTCTCTCTCTCTCTCTCTCACACACACACACCTGAAGGTATTTAAATCTTAGAAGATTATACCTACACACTATTCATTTCAATCAATTTCTAGTGAGTTAGCTAATTAAATGAGCACTCAGATGCCACTTGCTGAGCTGACCTGCTTGCAGTTAAGGTTTTCAGTGCAAACAAACACCCTGGATGCTGCAGCCGTCAATCTCCTTGTGGTACCAACATTCACATCCTTATTTAACACAAGTGGCTCTGCCAAGGACTTCCTCACATCTCCACCCGCCCACTGCTTTACTCTCTCAGGATTCCAATCAGGTGCCACCTCCTCCAGGGGAGTACCTCTTCTTTGTGCATCCTGAGGGCCCTGCAGAGCATTCTCAATTCATATGCTTACGTGACTCAGATGTCCCTCCCCTAGACTTGCAGCAATCTCAAGCATGAGATCATATCTCACTTGTATTTCCATTTCCCGTGTTCATCACAGTATCGGATCCAAAAGCAAAACAGGTATTTGTGAAGATACAGGCTTGTTTGCAGTTTTCCAGGGAGTATTAACTCACATAAAATTTTTGCAGATACCCCTTTCATGGAGACTTTTTTCTGGAAGCTATGTTTCCTTCCTCTGTATGCCATTTGCAGCTATCAAGAGTTTAGTAACATTGACCCAAATCACTATTATAGGATCCACCTGAATTTACATTTTTAAGCACATAAACAAAATCTCTGTAACTTGAAATATATATATATATATATATATATATTCATGACTGTCATATGATTGTAATAAATCATGCACTATTTTAATGCTGAAGGAACTCTTAAGAATGCCCTGGAGAAATAAATCTGTCCTTATCTGAGATCTCTCCTAACCACTAATTCGCCTCTCCTCTAAACCAACACAAAATGTTTTATTATACTGGGAGACCTTCCTCATGTGAGTATTAAATAGTATTTTCTAAACAGAAAATAAAAGAGGAACACACCTTACCTTCCTCTCTCCACTCTTCCTTCTCTGATTTCCTAAACACTCATATGCACACACTCACACACACACTCCTACACTCAGGGGTAGAGATCTATACTAAAAAAAAAGATATTTGGAAATATCGGCTCTTTTCCTAAAGACTCCTGGATGATGTATTCCTACTACTATTAAAAATATATGTATGGGGGCACCTGGGTTGCCCAGTCGGTTAAGCGTCCAACTTCAGTTCAGGTCATTATCTCATGGCTCTTGAATTTGAGCTCTGCATCAGGCTCTGTACTGACAGTTCAGAGCCTAGAACCTGCTTTGGATTCTGTGTGTCTCTCTCTCTTCCCCTCCCTAGCTCGTGCTCTCTCGATTGCTCTCTCTCTCTCCCTGTCTCTCAAAAATAAACATTAAAAAGAAAAAAAAATATATATATATATATATGTATGCACATATACATACACACATATATATATGTATCATGCACCAATTCATTTTATGGGCCAGATTACAGGCAACATTTTCAATTATCACTCACTGTAACACTTTATATGCATAAATTCAAAAGATTATCATCAAAATAATGAAGACTGGTAAAATTAGCACGGATATTAGCAACTGCTTTTAAACATCGCTAGACCAACGTACAGCTTTACTACTTGACAAAAGAAAATAAAAAAACAGGAAAAACAAAACAAAACAAAAGGTTGTGTCACCTTTAAGACACGTTTGATAGAACCCAATACAAAGTCTCTTGGTGGATGTTTTCTGTTCTGAAGGATCCAGTCACGATTTAACACCTTTTCCCCTTCTTCCAACACACATTTCTGACCCTGGAAATGTGGCTTCTCATATAAAATCCAGCTGAACAAATATAAAAGCATGATCGGTTATAACTAATTTTCTAAGAAATGAGGCATAAAACATGATACTTAGTAAGTCCACAGACTATTGTACCTACTTAACTTTCAAAACCTGAGCTATTTTCCACAATTGGTATATAAACCTATTTTTGAAACAATGACATATGCTAATTTAAGTATAGACATAGGCATAAGAATAAAAGTGCACGCAATTTGGAAATATTCCCAAACATAATCTACACCTATATTTATGTATGCATAAATGCACGTATACTTTCTAGATGGTATATAAACAAAGCTATATATTTCTATCAAAAACAATAGCTTAACAATTCCAATTCTTAAATAAAATGGGAGCACAGGTGTCCCATTTTATTGCATGAAGACAACACTATACCATACCACTTACTTCATGAGTACTGACCAGTGGGTAACTGAGACTGGACAAAGAAATTTTGGCTGCAGCATATGCAAGGGAAATGGTCCATAACACATGAGGTTTCCCCTCATTTTTACACCACACAAAGAATCCTTCACTTCTTGACCATGTCAGCTAGACAAATGACTTTAAGTATGTGGCCTTCACATTCCTTAGCATCCCACAACTTGTGAACTCGCTTTCAAAGCTATGCTTCATTTAGCTGATGCCTTCAACTCAACTTGCCAAATCCATCCTGCTACTAATGTAGTTTCAGAATGGTATTAATTGCATATAATATATATATTAGGTCTTGCTACTTATGGCCCATTGGCTTTAAGCACTAAAAACAGCCAGTATTTTCTGGCACAGTACATAAAAAGAACTATTAAATTATAAGACACTAATTATGTTTCAAAATATTCTGTCAAAAACCAGAGGAAAGGGAATGTGACTTTAATAAAAAATACAAAAAGCATAAAGAGTAAGAAAACACACTTAGTTGGGGGGAAAATGCTACCAAATTTTAAGAGATTTCTTACCAGCCCCTTACAACTTTTATCAGTATCCCATTCGGAAAGGACCATGATGTAGCATCGGGAATATTACAGTAGATCTCCTGCTTGTATTTACTTCCATGGAGATCATAGATAACCATCTGCAATATACAGAAAGCAGGCACAAAAACTAATTGTTAAGAATGCATTTAAAATTCCAAAATATCCTAGAATGTAGAAAATATCCTAAATACATAAAAGATGATTAGTATAGATGCTACATCTTTGAGTAAAATAATCCCTTTTAAAGTCAGTGAAAAGTATTTACTTTAAACTCCCCAAATCTGAAAGTAACCTTTTTTTTGTTTTTAAAGTAAGCTCTGTGCCCAATGTGAGGCTTGAACTCATGACCCTGAGATCAAGAGTCGCATGCCCAACTGACTGAGCCAGCCAGGCATCCCTAACATAACTTTACTTTTCATATTTTATCTTAGTTAATAAGAAACTTATGCTTACCTTCCCAGGTCTCGGGTTACACCTCAGAATTTGTTTGTCAACATTCTGAAAGAGTAAATGTGGAAGAAGTAAGCCTTAAGAAACATCAACAGAAAGATCTATAACTCACTTTCTTAGCAGTCACAAATCCAATTCATCACATATTTACTTAGGGACCATTATATGCAAAGTGTACCTCTAGGTACTACAAGAGATACAAGGGCAAATATAAGGGTAAATAATGTGTTGTTTGTGCCCTCAAGGAGCTTATACCTGGAAGGAAGGAGCAGATGATCACACTCACGTGACTGTTCTGTGAAGGACTAGGTTAAACTCATGGGTAAAATACAAAGAAAATGCCAACTTATGGGCATCAAGGGGAATGACACCAGCATAGAGGTGAGGTGATGGCACGGGGAGGCCCCCAAAAGGCTTGTTGGAGGAAGTGATATGGAGAAGACCTTGAAAACACAGGATTTTAATAAGGGAAAAAATGTGGCAGGTTGGGGCCAGGGAGTTGATAAAAGAATTCCATGGATAACATACTTTCTGAGGCAAGGTGGTAGGAAACACTGGGTGTATAACCAGAGCACGTGGAGACAAAGTTGGACAAACAGGACTTGGGTGTGCTGTAATATAGTGAAGATGTTTCACTTGACTTGGTAGGTAATGGGGAATTATTAAAGAAACATTTCTTCAAATCTTATCCTTTCTTTTAAAAAGACTTTGCCTTGCAAGCTACTGGTTGGTATTCTAGTGTAACTATTTGCTACTGTGGCTATTCACGGTGAAGACATGGGTCTTGGGAATCGTAGAGAAAGTTCCATGATCTTGGGAATGCCAGAAAGGAAGTCCCATGTTAAGTGAATATTCTACATTAAATGTTTAAATATTTCAAAGGCAAAAAAACCCAGAAAACTGAATTTCAAGACCATTACCAGCTATAATGTTTTCAGTTTTTCTTTCAATTAGGCTGTTCGTGGCCCTGCTTTGTATGAACAATATGAGCAACTACTGACAGGATACTGCCAAGTGATTAAAATATTTTAGAATATTATGAAATATTTTACGGAGACACATAAGCTCAATGGAATGTAACAATTTCCCCATATATAGTACCTTGAGAAATTCAGAATGCTGTCACTTAATTTCACTTGAAAACTAAATATTAGCAAAGAAGGGGGAAATAACTTGCTTCTCTTATGCCTTTTAAATTCTGCCTAAGCAATTTTGTTTTCTCAATTTAACAGTCCGGCTAAAATAGAGGGATTATGATACACTTCAAATAAAGAATAAAGTAACTTCTGATATATTTTTAAAACCATCTTTACACAACCTCAAATCACTGATTTTCTTCATAAGTTTTTAGGTCATTTCATGACCCAAAGCACTACTTCATTTGTTAATAATCAAAATAACTTACCTCTGTGAATGGGCTTAATCTGCCTGAGATGTCCTGAGCGCGGAAATATTTTGACACTGGTTCCTGAAAAAGTCCACCAAATCTGGCTCCTTTGTCTGAGGAGTGGGTTTTGGAAGTATGCAAATACTGATGATAAGCACTCTTTAAAGAAGAATGTAGTTTAGAAGTAAGGTCAGATTTTTGTAGAAATGAAGTCTTTTCTGGCCACAGACCAACTTGCGGATTAGAGGTAGTAGGTTCATTTGACATTACGTATGAATTCTTAGAGATTCCAGTCCTTTCCTGGTCATCCTCGGGATAAAACGTGATGGAAGGGTCTGGCAGCTTCAAAGTAATGGTTTCCTTCCTCCTAGGTCTCAGGCTTCCTTTATGTAATGGTTCCTCCCCCTCCTTCTTCTCCTCCTCCTCCTCCTCCTCCTCTGCCTCTATCCCCTGTCTGTCTTCATCAAAATTCATCTTTAAACGCTCTGATACTGACTGGAGAAGGGATAAAACAGAAGAGGGCTGGTTTGCATTCTCTCTTGATTTTGTGGAGCCATGGTGTCCAGGTGAGACCTCGCTGGACAGAATGTCCTCCTGAGAGCTGTCATCCTCATAAATGGGAGACAAAGCTAAGGGATAAATTTTGTACCTTTTGGCCTCCACTGATAAGAATGATTCTGAACTATCACTATCAAATGTCTCACCTAATTTAGTGTCCTTTTCAAAATGATGGACGAGGTCAGTTCTGCTCTCAGACCTCTCGCATGTGACTACAGGCATGCTGTCAGTAGATGTATCAGGAAACAGCAGAGTGTGTGTTCTTACTTCTGGGGTAGCACACCTGTCCTCATCTTGAAGGGGTTCATCATATAATATAGTAAAGGAAGAATTTTCTTGTTCATCCTGAGAAATGAAGGCTAAATTAGATTCTTCTTTTTCATCACTGTAATTATCATCTCTTATTTGGTTATCTACTGCAGTAACAGATGTTCTTTTGTCTAGCTTTCCCATGGTATCCTTGGGTCGAAAATCCGGCACTGCTAAAGCTGGGTAGCCTTCATAATCCTTGCTTAATGTAGGTGATTCATATCCCCTGAAATATGAGGCAAGTCTGTTGTCACACGCTATCAAGCCTTCCTTTCTCTCAGGGGGTCCTTTCTCTATTTCTCCAACACTCTCTCCACCAGGCTCTTGGGATGTTTTTTCGGCTTCAAATATGGGAGGCACAGCCTCTGCTTGTGTAATAGGCAATTCCAGACCTGTTCCATAGGTTTTCTTAACATTTACCACTGTAGATAATACTTTGTGTTTCCTGATAGCCTCATCAGAATCTTCTGGAGACAGTCTTTCCATTTCTCTTGGAGAGGGCATAGACACACTCATTCCAACTGCCTCTTTATCCTCTGTCTTACATGCCCTTTCCACTTCTAAGAAGGCAGGGACTGCCTTCTTGTGTGCTTCTTTCACTTCTAACACTAAAGGTACCATTTCAGTTTTCCTAATACCCTCTCCAGCATCCTTCTGGTAAGATATTTCCAACAAAGGTCTTCCAGTCTTTTCAGTGATGCCCTCAGCATCTTTTTTGTAGACATTTACCACTTCCAACATAATGGGCATAACCTCAGTTTTGTCCAGATCAGCATCACTTAGGTAAATATTTTCCATTTCTAATGGAACAGGTATCACCTCAGTCTCTGTGATATCCTCTTCACCATCCTCTGGGTAAAGATCTTCCATTTCTAACGTGGCAGGGATCACTTCAGCCTTTTCGGTAACCCCCTCAAAGTCTTTTTGGTAGACATTTTCCATTTCTGACATAACTGAGGTCATCCCGGTCTTGCCAACATCACCTTCAGCATGCTTTTGGTAAATATTTTGTAATTCTAATGCAACAGGTATCACCTCGGTCTTTGCAATATCTCCTTCAGCATCCTTTTGGTAAATATTTTCCATTTCTAATGTGGCAGGCATCACTTCAGTCTTTCCAGTAATTACCTCAGCATCTTTTTGGTAGGTATTTTTCACTTCTGAAATAATAGGCATCATGTCAGTTTTGCCAAGATTTCCTTCGATATCCCTCATTTTATAAGCTTTTTTCATTCCTAAAATGGCAGGTAATCCCTCAGTTTTTTCAATATACCTCTCAGCATCCACTTGGTGTACTTCTCCCACTTTAAAAATGTAAGCTGTTGGCTCAGTTTTTATCACATTTAATTTGGCATCCTTTTTATGTGCTCTTCCCATTTCTAACATAGGAGGGGCTGCCTCATATTTCATAATATTCAATTCAGCATCCTTTTTGTTTGTTTTTTCCAATTCTAACATGGGAGATCTAAGCTCCATTTTTCTTAAATTTACTTCCATATCTTTCTTGTGTACTTTCCCTACTTCTGACATTGTAAAGAGTGTGTTTTTATTACTCTGTCCTGGCAAGCCTTTTTCAGATATACACACAAGACTATCAGAAAAACTGTTCTTGGATGTCCCGGGTACATGGATGTCATCATTTGCAAATGGAGGCCATTTGAAATTTAATACAAGAGTTCTTGTATCCTCTGTCCCTGTTTTGTGATTATCCATACGCGCTATTTCCACTTTATCTTTAGAGTCCTCTTTGAAAAATAAATGTGTTTTTACCTTATCATCTAACCCTTTATGGGGTGTATCTTCAGCTAGTAAAACAGCATCTGATTCCCACAAATTTATCCTATCAGCCTGTCCAGCTCTATTTCCAGAAAGTGGGGATTCTTGGTAGAGAACAATTTCTCTTCCTTTAATTGACTCTGCGTCCTTAACTAAGTTACTTACAGAAAAGAACCTACCTAATATTTTATTTTCATTAATTTCACATGTGCTTTGATTTACTGCCTGTTCAGACACCAAGAAATCCCTTAATGTATCATGCGGCTTAACACTATCACTGTTCAGAATTTGTGAAGTATTAGCCTGAAGTTCAGAATCCCAGGTATCCTCAGTATCTTCAAAAGCATCATCTGCCAAATTTTCTTGGGCTGAATAAATAATCTCATTGACTAATTCCCTAGCTTGATCTTCTAACAAACAAGATAAATTCATTCTATCAGAATCAAAAAGGAGACTCTTCTCACCAGCTGTAAGTGAAACACAGACCTTTTCTTCCCCTGGGACATCTGACCTGTTTTCCATGCCCTGCTCTTCCAAATGCTCTGTTAGCTGGATCCCTGCCAGTGTCACTTCTGAGGAGTTTTTCTCAGGAACATCTTCTTTCAGAGTACCTGAATTCATTATGCCATCTATGGCTATATGCTCTTGGCAGGTATCAGCTATGTGTGTGGATTTTAATTCTTCCCTGACAGAAACAAAAATTTCACCAATCAATGTATCAGCCTTTTTAACTAAACCACTTTTGAGGTCCAAAAGTTGGTCATGGACTCTTCTCCTTGCTTCTGTGTGCTCAGCAGAGGCTTCAGAACACTGCTGGCTTGAGCTGTTAACTGACGTCGGAGCCCCAGCAACTGCTCCAGTCTCTGCTTCCATGGGATTGTCAAATTGGGCAGCAGTTGGGAAATTGAGAGACACCTTTCCAGTAGGAGTCCCAGAGTGTTCTTGAAAAGGGGTCACTTCTGCCCCTGTTGGGACAGATGTTTCAAATTCCAAATAAGGGCTATTAGGGTGCAGCAGGTTAGTTAAAGAGGCACCTTCATGTGTGGCATCTATGGTAACTTTTACAGAACTGGAATTATTTTGGTGACTATGTGAACTTAAAACCATGCTAACTTCTTCAGAGCTACTAGAGGAAGACACACTATCAATACTACCACTTAGGGAATGAGTATTCTCTTTTTTTCTGTGAGATAAGGCTTTCTTTTCTGATTTCAGCACAGGAACATTGTGAAAGTGTGAATTCTCAGATACAAAAGCATTTTTCCCCAAACTTTTATCAGATTTCAAAAAAGGTGAATTTACTTGTGTGCTGTCAGCTTCTTGGAATTGTGGGGAAGCACTAGTTGAGTTGAATTTTGCCATTTCTGAGAAACCAGAAATCTTTCTAGTCCCAAAAATATGTGAAGGTTGATGAATCACATAGGTATTGGCCTCATAATTCTGTGCCATTTGCCTAGTAGCTTTTTCGTCATGAACAGGAGGTAAAATCTCAGATATATTACCTTTGGGAAAAGCAGGAGGATAAACTAAGGCTTTTGCCTCTGTTTCCGGAAAACCTTGATATTTGGAGGCAGGAAGAGATACCTCAGTCTGACAATTCTCTTTAATCTCCTCACGATCCACTGATTGAAAACTTTTGTCTTGTTCAGCCTCTAGGGAAGTTAATTCTGATAAAATAAGCTTTTCTGGCACATCTGTAACTTCAAATGGAGAAGAAATCTTATCCTGAGAAATATCTCTAGGCTCTGTTTGGGAAACAGTGATCTTGGAGATGGCTACAGTTTCTTCTCTTACAGAATGCAACTCAACAGGAACACCGTTCTGACCATCAACTTCCACCTTTGATAAAATTTTCGCAATGTCAGGTTTGGTTTCCAAGGAAAGAGAACCAGACTTCTCTGTAGTGCTCTTACTTGCTCTAGCGTTTGAATACATCAATTCTGCTTTAGCAGGGCCTTGAGGTGAAATGGAACTGTTGTCCTCAGAGAGGCTTTCACACTCCAATCTCGAGTCAACTCCAACCTGGCATTTTTCACCTTTCGGAAGAACTTCTTTGGATTCAAGAGTTGCAGATCCATGCTCCAGATGAAGACAAGCAGGAGTACCCTTCCCGTTTACTGCCTCAACACGATTTGCCACATTTTCTTCTTGACATTTACCAGGCGGACTGGAAATACCAACAATGCTGACATCCCCAGTTTCAGTGAGCACAGAACACTCATCCTTTGTAACAGGAGTATCTAACTTGCTCAGCATACCAACCCTGGAAACAAATGTAGGAGATGAAATACTGAAATCTGATTTTGTACTGTCAAGGATAAGAGATGTTCTGACATCAGGTGATACTTTGGTTTGTTGAAGACTCTCAGAGTCAAGATGAGATTCTGAAATGTGATTCCTGTTAGGTTCAAAATTCAGCTTAGGGGATATTCTGTTTTCTAAGCATGCTACAACTGCTGATTGGCTGATGTGTTCTCCGGAGGCAGGGTTGTTTTGATTTATTCTAACCACATGAGGCATTTTGCCATGTGGCCTAAAACTGGACCTTTTGGGTTCCGTTACAAACAACTGGTCAATATCTTTGGGTAGTGGCTCAATTCTACCTTCTGGAGCTTTTATGTGATTTGAAGTTGTGGGTTCACTAACCAAGGTGCTTTCTGTTTCTTTTCTGATTTTTGTAGCAGCCAAATTTTTTTGTGAGTCTTGGGAAGACAGTCTATTTCCTTCATTTACAGGTTCTGTGTCTGTCACAGCATGTCTCTGAAGAGCCGTGGTGCTGATATGACTGGCAGCCTGCTTGGCTGAGTTATCAACAGCTTGCTTGTCAGAACACTTACTCTCTGGCAACTGCAGATCTTCATGCATAATTGACTTATTTGGACTCAGCAAATCTGCACTGCCCTGTTTGGTAGTGTCACTCCCATCAGGTTTACTAGAAGAGCAGTCAGAAACAGCAGGGCTCTCATGCTCAACACGTGCTTCTCTTTGCACCCATGTCCCATCACTCATCACTGAGCTGTCTTCCTTTATTGTAGTTTCCGCTGTAGTTATCCCCTGAAAATCTGGACTGCAAGGAACTCTGCTACTGTTACTTCCTGTAAACAGTGCTGAGCATACCAAATTTCTGTCAGTCTGAGAAAATGGTGCACAACTTAAATGGTGTCGTGAGTCAGATTCACTGGCAGTGGAGCTGAAGTTAGTCACAGAAGAAGGGGATGACCTACTTCTCACAGGTCCCCCAGGATCATTTTTATTTAAAACATTCGTAGAAGCAGCAGTATTGGGCAATTCTAAATGGTTTGTCAGATGGCTTTCTGTGTTAACATTTATTTTGCTACAATCAGAGTCTTCTAACAGGCCTTCGAGCAAACGTCCTTTCACAGATATGTCTGTACTAGCTGATGACAACAACGACACCATCCTAGCCTCAATGTCACTTCCAGGGCCAATATGGATGCTTGTACTAGAGTCAGAACTTTCATTTTCTCTGTCCAAGGGATTCACAGTTTCCAATGCATTCTGGTGCTTCAAATATTTCCTAATTTGTCTGGGGCCTCGATATGTTGCATATGTTATGGAAGGCCTCTCTGGATTACTATCCAGTTGTCTGTAAAAAGAAAGAGCCCAATAGTATCATGAAATAGTAACACTTAACAGTAATCCTAGAAGTTATGATAAAGTATATCTTTCAAATACTCCTACTCCTAATAAGTATTCAACTGGAGAAGGAAATCCTAAAATGTTTTAGGTAAACCTGTCTTTACTAAAAATAATGAAGATTTGACAAGGAACACATGAACATCAAGGCACATGAATGTTTGAGCTCCTTACAACCATTCCTTTTTAGAGATTTTTTTTTCAACACTTCTATTCATTTTTGGAAGACAGAGAGAGTGTGAGCCGGGGAAAAGCACAGAGAGAAGGAGACACAGAATTGGAAGCAGGCTCCAGGCTTTGAGCTGTCAGCACAGAGCTCAAACTCACGAACCGTGAGATCATGACCTGAGCTGAAGTCAGACACTTAACGGACTGAGAAAGCCAGGTGCTCCAAAACCATTCCCTCTTACCTGATTACCTACATCTCTCTCACAGTAGTTACCAGACAGAAAGTGGGCTGACAAGTCCAAGGCTTGGGTTTTAGTTACAATCTCAAAGAGTGTTTGACTGGAAGGAACCACACTGCCTTATGTGCCTCATGCTGGCACAAGTTCATGGATATATCACTGATTTGTCCACCATATTAGAGCACCACAGTAAGCTTCTCTTCCTTTACTCTTGGATGTAAATTTGAACGGCAACTTCAAGCACATAGGGGGAGAACTTTTAAAGGAAAACAACTGGTAAGATGTCTAACTCACATCAAGCACTCAGCATGTATTTGTTAACTCAATGACAGAATTGCCTTAAAAATGCTCTTGTGTTAAGTTCTTCAAATATTCAATTTCTGTAGCATAAAACTGCTTGGGTAAGTGTAGGAATCAAAAGAGACTTCTAGTAAAAGTTCTCTACTTCTTCTCAGCCCCAGCATAAAGTTCCAGAGACTCTCAGCATCCAACTTCCTTTGAAGAATCTTTTGCTGGGAGTTCTCATGCTATCTGATACTGCTTAATAGCCCTAGACACACACCATTCTCTTCCCTTAAATCCCAGCCCCAGAGAGAAACTCCAATGTCTTCTGAGACTAAATTCACAAGTCATCTCCAGAACAAACAGATCCCAGCACCCCTTTCCTGCTAACACAGGCAGTTAGCCTCTGATCTGTGGGTGCAAAGAACCTTGAGCGCAGCATTTGCCATATCAGACTATATTTGCCATTGAGCAAATGGCAAATATAGGTTTCTGCGAACCTTGAGCGCAGATTTGCCATATCAGATTATAAAGATCTAGGCACTTAATGCATTTTCCCCACTTGCCTTGTGGCTATTTGAAGGAAGGCACTGTGTCTTAACCATTCTTACATTTTTAAATGCCCCCCACAAAATTTGGCAAATGGTACATATTTACAACTTTTGGGGGGAATGACTAAAATAAAGCAATGATAGTAAGTGCTTAGTGTGTGATTTATTCCAGACTGCCTTCACTATTATCGATTATATAAAAGTGTTTTAAATTCTGAACTCTAGGCTCATTTTAGTATCCTAACACTAAAAATGTATGGCAGAAATATTTGATGTTCTATTTTTTTTCAGATTAAACATAGAATTAACAAAACATTGTAGAACCCACATGAATAAGAAATCCAGCCACCAGTATTCCAATATCTAAATAATGCTTTTACTCCCCTGCTTTAAAGCAATAACATTAAGAACACTAGACTCATTTACGCGATAAAACAGATGGTAAACCTCTTCGGACAGGTCAAATTTTTAT
The DNA here is from genome assembly GCF_014898765.1 of Herpailurus yagouaroundi. Lineage (NCBI taxonomy): Eukaryota > Metazoa > Chordata > Mammalia > Carnivora > Felidae > Herpailurus > Herpailurus yagouaroundi. Next base: position 46,561,825 of record NW_024412403.1, on the reverse strand, counting down.
GAACTGTGCCCCTCACATATTTCTTGAATTTTAGCTGAAATAATGTATTTCAATCTATATAATTGCTGGTCCCTGAAATCCAATCCACTACTATTGTGAAAACTTGTATTGGTTACATGCATGTATTTATTGTCCATTACAAAGCAGCTAAACAAGATGACTAGGGAAAAAGCTTTGCCTTATGAAAGTAGTTTTAGCTCCAGAATGAGTGTCAGGCTAGATCAAAGACTTATTATGAAACAAACTCAAAAACGAATAAGGTAATTGCCTGTGAAAACATACAAGAAGAGAAAAATACATACTTTACAATACAGGTAAAGTAACGTTATTGGTGAAATCTGATATCAAAATACATTAATTAGAAAACACAAGAGCCTTCAGAGCAACATGTGAAGATAGAGAAACCCGAATAAATGACAAGAAATTTTTGGTCAGTTTTTCTTTCAAAGCTTTAATGTTTTATATTTAAAATCTACTCTCAACAGGCTGCAATATTTTTTCCTTCAAAAGATCAATAAAATAATTCTGAAGATATGGATACACGAATGTACATGATTCCAAAGAAATATGAAATGATATAGGAATCAGAATTCAATTTAAGTAAACTGACATTCTCTTCCTACCAACTCCCTCCTAAAAAGACCTCAAGACATTTTATCCTGCATCAATCCTAATGCACCTTTTGATCTAAAAGGTCTTCTATAAACCATATACAAAAAATCCATTAAATGTCAACTCACTGTAATAATGCCTTTTGGTAGTTTTGGAGTCCTTTCAGGGGTGAGGAGAATCATTTTCTCCATTTTTTAGGATTTTCTGGGTACTTTCAACTAAAATGATTACATTGATTTATATGAACTAGTTTAAATTTGTAACCAGATAATCTCCTGTAGCACCTGGTGGAAATGTTACATGCTTGAAACTAAAACATACATTGCTTATACTAAACAACTATATAATCATGTTTAAAGCACTGAACATCAAAGTTTCAAGCCTAGCTTCGTGTACTATAATTAGTTGTGTCGGGTACTGATGAGCTACACTCCCTCTTTTTAAAAGATTAGTCATGTCACCAATGTAGTCTATTTTCTACAGCATTCTTTCTCAGGTTGCAGTTGAGTCTCCATAATTGAATAGTATAAGAATATAAAACTGTCCTTTAATTGTTAAGTTTTTCCTGGTAAATAAAATAGAAAATGGAAATATCAAAAACATGTAACTTTAAAAATAAAATCTGAAGATGGAAAATTAAAATTTTATAAGCTGCACAGAGAAAATGGAGTATTAATTACACATATTATATAAATTGTCCATGGGATCTACAGCTTATCCTACACAACTAAAGTTAATATGATCCTAACAATAGTAAGAACCAAATAAGACAGGCTCTCTGCTCCTCTCCATTTGACAGACAGCCACATTTTCTTGAACAGTGCCAGCTGCATCCCTGAGACTTGATGGTGAAGGCTGGAGTAAATGGATTTGGCTGTACTGGTGTCTGATCACAAGGGCTGCTTTTTAAGTCTGGCAAAGTTGATACTGTTGTCACCAATTTGTTGACCTCAATTACATGGTCTACATATTCTGGTATGACTCCACCCATGTCAAACTCAATGGTACAGTCAAGGCTGAGAATAGGAAATTTGTCAGCAAAGTCCATCTCCACCTTCCAGGAGTGAGATCCTGCCAACAGCAAACTGAGTGATGCTAGTGCTGAACATGTTGTGGAGTCTACTAGTGTCTTTACCACCATGGAGAAGGCTGGGGTTCACTCAAAGGATGAAGCCAAGAGGGTCATTGTCTCTGCCCCTTCTGTTGATGCCCTCATGTTTGTGAGGAGGGTGAACCATCAGAAGCAGGACAAATCCCTCAAGATGGTCAGCAATGCCTTCTACCCCACCAGCTGCTTGGCCCCTCTGGCCCAGGTCATCCATAGCAACTTTGGCATAGTGGAGGGACTCGTGACCACAGCTGATGCCATCAGTGCCAGCTGGCAGACTGACAGCCCCTTTGTGAAGCTGTGGTGTGATGGCCAAGGGGCTGCCCAGAACATCATCCCTGCTTCTATTGGCACTGTCAAGGTGGTGGGCAAGGCCATCCCTGAGGCCAAGTGGAAAGCTCACTAGAATGCCGTTATGTGTCCTTATCCCTAATAGGTCAGTTACGGATATGACTTGACACCTGGAAAAAGCTGCCAAATACAAGGATATCAAGAAGACAGTGAAGCAGATACTGCAAGATTATCTCCTGCAAATTTAACAGTAATCCCCACCCTTCCATCTTTGATGCTGGGATTGGCATTGACCTCAATGACTACTTTATCAAGCTCATTTCCTGGTACAACAATGAATTTAGCTACAGAAACCAATGGTGGATCATATGGTCCACATGGCCTCCAATTCAAGGAGTAAGAGCCCTCTGAACCACAAGCTCTATTAAGAGCACAAGAGGAAGAGAGAAGCCCTCAGCTGCTAGGGAGTCCTTGCCCCAGCTCAGCCCCAACTTACAGAGACTGTCATGACCTTGGCGTCGAAGTTTCCATCCCAGGCCCCTGAACTTTGTCATATACCACCAATAAAATACACTGTGCCCAAACCAAAAAAAAAAAAAAAAAAAAGGAGAGCAAGAACAAAGTAACATACCTAGACATTTCAAATATTTAAAGAAGTAGACATATGTACATATTGGAAATGTGAAAAGGTTTTATGCATTTTAGCCCAAGATATACCTACCTATCATGTAAAGATTTATTAAGCCTCCAGGTACCAAACACAGCTATATTCTTTTCTGTATATATTTGATATTCCTGATATTTCAAAGGTCAACCAAAGACATTTGTCATTCTTCAAAGGAAATCCTAAATAATAGCCTAAAAATAACAGCCTTAGAGCAAAGTATCTAACTCACTTTAAGAAAGTATGATTAAGCTCCCTTCTCAGCATTAAGATAGATTTCCTTTCAAATTACAGTTAAGAATATCTTCTCTCATAATAGGAAAGGCTTTTAACTTTTCCGTATAAAGAAAAGCTGTGAATCCAGCAATTTTTTTTTAAATCACAATAAAGCTTTAGCAGAAAATTTTTTCATGATGGATATGAATCTGTTGAAAACATAAAAATCATAGAACTTAAACTTTTTAAAGATTTCAACCCAACAGTGAAGTAGTTTCCTAATAAACTACAATGAAGGCATAAGTTAATGTATGGAAAACAATCTAAAAGTTGTCACCAAACAGGTTTAATGAAAGGCTTTATGTATGTTAAAAATGAAATTGGCATAGTCAACAGAAAAACAATTACAAAGCTGTTTATTATTTTTAATTAAGTGAAATGAAATAATTTATAACTTTTGAGCAGGATTTTTTTCTGAACACACTTCAAATTATAGTTAATAACTTACCTAAATTTTGAAAACTGTAATTAACAGTGACTTTAAAAGTATGCTTGATATTATAGTAATGGACAGCATTATACAGCACAGATTATTTTATAAACTTGTGTAAATTAAGCTATTAGCCCTTTTTAGTACACTCTGATTATAAAAGACCTACAGAGAAAAAAAAGTAGGGGCATTTTTACATGAGAAAGATGATGCAAAACCTTTAGTTAATTAAAAAACTGAAGTTATAAAAAAATTGAAATTTTGTGTGACACTGAAATCTCCTACCGATTTCAGAAGTGTAGACTCTAATGAGAGAAAACACTCTCCAAAGGCCTGAGCTAGAAGGAGAGCCATTCTAGATTTCTAAGTCAGCCTGACTGTACACTAACTTTGTTTAAACCAAAAGCCTGATTTATGGCTCACCAAGCATACACTGTATACTGATTTTATAAATGAGTTGCCTAACAGAAAACCATCTGTCCTTGCAATATTGATCAATGCTCCTATTCCCTGTATTCCTTGACCTTAAAACTTGTGACTCCTGCTTATACGCTACCCTATAATCTTTTGAGCTTTCGTAAGATGTAAAAACATATATAACCCTGTAAAAACTGTTTATCACCCAGAGCACTTTCTTCCCTGTGAAGAGTGTGCTTCCCAGGCAGCTGTTCTAACTTGGGCTTCAATAACACTCTCTTTCTTACCTTCAGAGATTCTTATATACAAGGTTTATTAATTATGCATCAGCAACTCTTAATTTTAAATAACATTTTATATTTGGAATATTCTCATGCTTGCAATAAAAAATTAAATATATCCTTGCTTTTAGTAAATTCATTTCACAAAACTAAAACAACTTTAATACTTATAATGCAGTCTCAAAATTAATAAATATCTTTTCCATATATATGGAAAATATTTAAATATCTAAAATTAGTTATAAGTAGTCCTTAATCATGTTGTCAAAATAAACTATTAACAAAAATGGTATGTCAATTCTTAAATTGATATGTGACAGTAGGAAGTCACTAAACTGCAATTCTATACCTGATAATTTGTAGGACTTCTGGAGCTGGGTGAGAGGAGGCTTGTATCTCAGTCAAGACAAAAGCTTTGCAGAGGTGGTTCTGGTAACTGCCTTAAGCAATTCTTTTTTTTTTTTTTTTTTTTAAGGTTATTTTTGGGAGAGAGAGAATACACGTACATGTGAGCAGGGGAGGGGCAGAGAGAGAGAGAGAGAGAGAGAGACAGAGAGAGAGAGAGACAGAGAGAGAGAGACAGAGAGAGAGAGGGGGGAAGAGAGAGAGAGACTCACCAGCAGGCTCTGCACTGTCAGCACGGAGCCTAGCCTGACATGGGGCTTGATCTCACTAACCATAACATCATGACCCGAACTAAAATCAAGAGTCGGATGCTTAACTGACTGAGCCACCCAGGTGCCCGGGCTGTAAGCAATTATTCTATTAATAAGGAGGGTTTTACTAACAAGAAATAAGAGGCAAGGTAACCTCTTCCATTTTCTACTGTCCAGTACCAAAGAAATAAACTCGACTAATCAAAACCAAAGGGGGGGATTAACAAGAAAAAAAGAAAAAACACAAACTTTCCATTCCACATAATTTCCACATAATAGACTCAAAATCCTTACCACTTTAAATTACTTTGGTACAGGGGCGCCTGGGTGGCGCAGTCGGTTAAGCGTCCGACTTCAGCCAGGTCACGATCTCGCGGTCCGTGAGTTCGAGCCCCGCGTCAGGCTCTGGGCTGATGGCTCGGAGCCTGGAGCCTGTTTCCGATTCTGTGTGTCCCTCTCTCTCTGCCCCTCCCCCGTTCATGCTCTGTCTCTCTCTGTCCCCCAAAAAATAAATAAACGTTGAAAAAAAAAATTTAAATTACTTTGGTACAAAAAGTCATCTGGAGAGGTTGTTAGAAGACTGCTGGGCACCACTCCCAGAAATTCTGATTTAGTGGGTCTGAATCAAAAAATTTGCATTTCTAATGATTCCCAGGTGATGTTGATGCTGCTAATCCAACCACCACATTTTAGACAGAACTCCTTTAGACAATCCTTTATTACCGAGGTACCCTAATTTAACCATTTTTCTGCTGTTGGACATTTATTTCCAATGATATGTTCCTGTAAATAATATTTCAGTAAACACCTCCTTATATAATTAGAAATAACCTATAAGCTTTCTAATCTTGATACATATTGCTCTAAAATATGGCCTCCACTCCTATCACTGTATATGGAGCATCATCAGCTCTATCAACTTTGAGTAATACACAGAGTATATCATTTATTATTTTAGTAAAACTTTATAAAAGTTATTCCATTTTAGTTGGCATTTCCTTGATTGCTGGTGAGAATAAACCGTTTTCCACTTATGTATTAGCAGTTTGTATTTTTGTTTATATTGTTTCACTTTTTTTTTCCCTATTGAGTTAGTGTCTAAAATGCTGATCAGCTCTGAGGCGCCTGAGTAGCTCAGTTGATTAAGCTTCCAACTCAGGCTCAGGTCATGATCTCAAGGTTCATGGGTTTGAGCCACGCATCAGTGGGCTCTGTGCTGATGGCTCAGAGTCTGGAGCCTTTGTAGATTCTCTCTCCCTCTCTCTCTGCCCCTGACCTGCTCACACTGTTTCTCTCTCAAAAATAAATATATACAAAAAATTTTTTTGAATAAAATGCTTATCAGTTAAAGCATTCTCTGACATCTTTTTGTATCGAATTTTCTCACTTGCCAATATAATGTATCACTGTTTATTTTGTTTGACATAGGGAGTTTGAAAATTAAAAGTAATCCAGGGGGACCTGGCTGGCTCAGTCAGTTAAGTGGCCAACTCTTGATTTTAGCTCAGGTCATGACCTCTCAGTTCATGAGTTTGATCTAGCCCAGAGCCTGCTTGGGATTTTTGCTTTTCTTCTCTCTCAGAGCCCCTCCTCCACCCGTGTGTTTGTGTGTGTAGAGGGGGGGCGGGGGGATGTGCACATGCTCTTCTTGCTCTCAAAATAAACGTTAAAAAAAAAAGTAATCTTGGGGTGCCTGGGTGGCTCAGTTGGTTGAACGTCCGACTTCAGCTCAGGTCATGATCTCATGGTTCATGGGTTCGAGCCCCACATCGGGCTCTGTGCTCACAGCTCGGAGCCTGAAGTCTGCTTTGGATTCTGTGTCTCCCTCTCTGCCCCTCCTCTGCTTGTGCTCTCTCTCTCTCAAAAATAAATAAACATTAAAAAATTTTTTTTAAAGTAATGCAGTTTACTGGTCTTTCCTGACACTTTCCATTGCTATCATGCTTAGAAAGTGGTTTCTCATCAAAACGGAATAAATCATATTTAGCTAGTTTAGTTTTGTACTTTTTAAAATTATTTGTTACTGAATTTTAATTATTTTATTGTAACAATGAGATAAGTATCTAGCTTTTTGTTCCCTCCAAATTGTTAACCAATTTCCCCAAGTGTTCCTTTTTATAATATGGAAAACAATAAAAAAAAAAAAGAATATGTAAAAATGCCATCACATTCAAGGGTTAAAATCACATATATATAAGGGTCCACTTCTGGATGATCTATTCTGTTTCACTTAAATGTTTAGTAAGTATTACATTAGTATGACACTGTTTCAAATTATGTGGCTTTATCAGTACACTGACATTTGGTAGGGCAAGCCCTACCACATCAGTCTTGATGGGCAAACTCAAGTCTATCAGGGTCTCAGTTCTCACAACTGTAAGTTGGGTCTATGCCTACCTTTGAAGCTTGCCTATGAGGAATTAACTCAAAGTACGTATATGAAGACACTCTGAAACTATAAAGAACTAAACAGCTCTAAGTTATCGTCTATTTCTGACTATATTATTATAGATGACCTCTTAAAATGATACAAATAATTCACAAGTAGAAGCTAAAGTCAATACAACAGGGGTACCTGGGTTGGCTAAGCATCTGACTCTTGATTTTGGCTCAGGTCATGATCTCATGGTTCCTAGTTTGAGCCCTACATTGATCGGGCTTTTTTTACACTGACAGTGTAAAGCCTGCCTGGGGTTCTCTCCCTCCCTCTCTCTCTCTCTGTCCCTCCCCAGTTCATATTCTCTCTCACTCTCAAAATAAATAAAAACATCTTTAAATAAAAATCAATGCAACAGATACTTACTGGTTATGAATGAATACTACTAAGTTATACAAAATGACTAATGGACCAAACATTGTTATACACATTTTCTAAGTAAAAAATATTCCTTCCAAGTTCATTTGAGCAAAAGAAAAACAAGTTGGCGCCTGTCTGTTAATCAAAGACAGAAAAAAAGGGATGATGAAATAATCCTTATATCTACACAAGATTTCAGTTTCTGTGGAAAAGCATCACAAGGCTAGTTTTACAAGTAGAGTCCATTTAATTTCTTTTCTTAACCCCTTTATTGTCATTCCACAAAGGAAAGATATGAATAGAATGTGCATACAAACCTTAGCACCAAGCTAAGGGTATAAGCAAGGAAGGGACAGAGACAGGGAGACACAGAATCTGATGCAGGCTCCAAGCTCTGAGCTGTCAGCACAGAGACTAATACGGGCCTTGAACTCACGAACTGTGAGACATGACCTGACCAACTGGGCCACCCAAGCACCCCTCCTTAGCACCATTTCTGTTCCCAAAATGCAGACACTGGTCTTACAGCCTGTCCTAATACAGGAAGAATTTGGACAACAGAAAACACTCTCATTCAAGGAAGTCTTAAATTAGAAATAAATATCGTACTGACAAAGTTAGCACCTAAAAGGTATTGGTACTGCCCCCTAAAATAGCACGAAAGGTCCTAGATTATATGTATGGTACACAAAATCATACAATTTTTTTTTTTTTTTTTTTTTACCTAGTAGCAAAGACATTACACAATACTTTTTCCAATTCCCTTCATTAATCAGGGTTAGAAGTAAGGCTTAAGAGCTAGGTCCATAAGTTTAACTTTCTGGCTAAGTAAATTGTAAACTTACTTTAGTAAATCACTGGTTTCCTGTTCACTGTCTTGTGTTGTATCCAAAGAAAAGGAATCTGAGGGCTCTGCTGAGTTGGACTCCGGTTCTTCTGCTGGAAGTGCCTGGGTTCCCAGGGAGCCACCGAAAATCTCCCTTTCTCTTTTGACCCCTTCCTCAGGACGGTCACTGGGATTTTGTAAATCTTTCTCAGTTTTGTCATGGTCATCCTTGAAAGAAGACTGCTTGGCATCACCAAGAGATGATTTTCCTGAGATATTGAATAAGTTACCAAGAAACTGAAAAAAGCTTTCCTTCGGCTGCCTATCACTTTCTCCTATTTTGGTATCTGAAGTGGAGCGGGAGAGGTCATTTGGCTTTTTGGAATCTTCCTGCATTGGAAGAGCGATTAGCTTCTCAGCATGGTTCCTTTTGTGCTCACTTTGGGGAATCTTTGAAAACAAGATAGAGAATTATAAACATCATCATTTAAAAAATAACACAGATTGACTAATAACCTATTATACGACACACTGTGTGCCAGAGGCCAGGGATACATTTGTAAGACTGATGGCTTCTGATTCCTCGGGCCCTTTACAGTCTAATGAAGGGCATGGTCAGCACACATTAAAGCTGTATAGTAAACGTCACACAGAGAGAGAAGTACAGCATGAGTGGGAAGCCAGAACAGGAGTAAGCAGTCCAGGTTTGGTAGCAGTGACAGCAGAGGAGGTTAACTCAGAGGATGATTCCTAGAAGTGCCCTTTGAAGGAGACCTAATATGTGACTCTGTGATGCTTATGCATCTCCCTCCATCCCCATCTCTCATCTCCTCCTCCTCCCCTCCCCCAACTCTATTTAGTGATGTGTCAGCTTCTAAAGAGTTAAAGATGAACGGAGTTTGGGTACAAAATGAGAAGAGTGAAAGATGTTATGGAGAGGCAAGTAAAGGGACAGACCATGGCATATGTTATGTATATTTAAATGCGGCTTTCATTACTCTGAGCTAATGGACAGTACTTTCAAGCACTCTGGACCATCAGACAATACCTAAATAGACCTCATTTCGGCACTGTGCTAACCCACGAAGCCGCCACATTGTGTAAAACTGTTCCTCAAGATGAGGAAAGACAGCAACATGGTCTATCAATTCAGAGGAAAAGTCCACTATCCTTAATAGTAAAACACAAAACCCTGAGATGTGCATTAATGCAAAGCCTGGGCAGTACTGGGAATTCCTGCACATGTTAAACAGTTCTGCAGGTGTGTTTCACCTGCTTATAGTTAAGTTACTAGGAAAGCAAAGCATATTCACGTGCACTCTCTGTGAGGAAAGACTGAGCTGCTGTATCAACATTCCATGTCACACTCTTTCCTTTATGCCCATGTGCCAACTCAGCCTGTGCCTGCTCACCTACTTGTAAAAGGAATGTCTGTCTGACAGTATCTGTCAGATGTCAAGCTCACTAGTTCTCATAAAAGGAAAGCTCAAGTACGAGTCAGAGAAAGGTCGGTACACCAAGGTAAAACCACCTTAGGGCAATGTACGTTCACACGATAAAGTTTTATTAAGAGGCTGATCCTCAAGCAGGCAAGAGCATCATAATTATAATGTTATTTAACTTGTCCCATATTTTAATCCAAATTCAAAACAGTTTAAAGAAGTGTTCCACTAACTGCTAATAAAATTTAGCATATTCAAGCTTGAGAAAATGTTTAGAACCTATAAGCCCTGGAAATTAATTTCAAGCAAACAGTATTTTAAGTTTGTTCCCACCTTGGGAGTCAGAGGGTATTTTTGAGGAAATACACAGATAGCATTCTTTTTCTATGTGTCAGGAGCTTAATAAAACTTGTGAGTCTCTACATTTAGAATATCATCAACCTTCCAGAGTCACTCAAAGTCTCACCTTTTACTGGTTTCAACTGCAACTTGATCCCACACATCGCCACCTCATCCCTCCAAGTTTCTGCTCATCATGGGAGCCTGCGTTATAAATCAGTTGTGCCCTCTCCTCCCAAAAACAGCATAAAGAGCCTCTTAGTTTGGCAAGAGAAATGCTAGCTGATATTTTGAAAATGCTTCTGTGTAGGAAGATATACATTTTTTTGTTCTTTATGCCATTTAATTTGTTGTAATTATCAGCTACAACATTTCTTCCTGGCAAAAGGAACTAAGACTGTAACATGAACAGAATGGTGATTTTTTTTTTCTATAGTTAGTATGAATGACTGCTCTTCCTGGGTAGCTATTTGAAGGGAGTAAACTATAGGCCATTCATTAGAATATTGTAAATATTCTTAAAATGCTTTAAAGATTCACAAGTCTTATAAAATTGGGCAATGGATTTTTTTTAAAAACAGGAAAATTAAGAGAATATGGAGATTACATTTTTTGACATCAATAAAATCCCAAGAATAATTTCTGTCAAAAATACTATATAGGCATCTGACTCTTGATACCGGCTGAGGTCATGATCCCAGGGTCGTGGGATCAAGCCCTGTGTTGGGCTCCGCACTTACCATAGAGCCTGCCTGGGGTTCTCTCGCTCTCCCCCCCTGCCCCTCTCCCCTGCTCACATGTGTGCACACACTAAGGAAAAAAAAAAACTATTTCACTGCCTCAACTATCATTTTTTACTTGATAATTCCTTTCAAAATACTGTAGACTGCTTTCTAAACAAAAAAAAAAAGATGTTTGCTAAGTGAAAGCATTTACACTTAACCTTTTTAGAGTTATACATAATTTTTTAAAACAATCGTTTGTTTTTCCTTCCCAATTTTCAGTATTTAAGTATATATTTTTTTAATTTTAATGTTTATTTATTTTTACAGAGAGAAAGAGAGAGAGCAAGCCAGGGACGGGCAAAGGGAGAGGGGGAGAGAGAGAATCCCAAGCAGGCTCTGCGCTGTCAGTGCAAAGCCAGACCTGGGGCTCGAACTCATGAACTGTGAGATCATGACCTGAGCTGAAACCAAGAGTAGGACACTTAACTGAGTCACCCAGATGCCCCCCAATTTTCAGCTTCTTTGCTATTCTAGAATCTCTGTATCTTCAGTTTACTGAAGAGCATTTTTTTTTGTCCTTAGATGTCTCCATTGCTTAATTTCTCCCTAAATCTCACGAGAGATTTGTTTATAACAAGAAAAAAAAAAGTGTCTAAATCTAGAAACAAAAACTAGCAGAAAAGTGTACTGCTATTCAAAGTAACACAATAAATTCTATATTTATATAATTAAAATTTTAAGTCTGATCTGAAACAGCTGCTCTTTCCCCTCAGCCTAAACAACAATAAAATTCAGCCTGCCACAAGCTAGGGCCAGTGCTGCCTGCCAGCAGGACTGTCTGCCAATGTTCCAAGGAGTAGAATGAAAGCAGTCAGGATCCAAGCAAACAAAACATCAATTCCAGTTGTTCTCAAAGATGTTGGTATTCTGAACATAACATACAAAGGCTACTGACGAAGGCATATGTTATCTGGGGAACTGGGACATTTTTTTCCTTCACACACGATTTGTTGCAATGCAGTGCCCTTAGGTCAATTTCATCCATCTCTCTACTCTCTTTGCTATGTCCCCAATACACGGAAGCATAGGAAAGCATTAGGGACACTGATTAGTGAAATGTAGCTTCAGCCTCAACGTGCTTATAGTTTAGGCAAGATGGTTATCACTGTGCCACTGTGTGGGGCTTAGAAGAGGTATCCACACAATGGAGGATACAATGAACTTGACTGGGGATGGGGAGAATCCACTGCAAGGAGGAGGGAACATCTGAGCTTGCTCCTAAAGGCTGAGAAGAGCATCCTAGACACACAGTATAGTATGTTCAAAAACAGAAGTATGAACTGTGTTTGTCATGGCAGTGGTGAGGCTGAAGAAGACTGGGGTAAAGAGAATAGAGAATGAGGTTGACAAGATGACTCACAGAAGCAGAGGGAGAGGGACAACAAAGTCAGAGACAACTAAGTTTTCTAAAGTGGGCAACTATTTGAGTAAAGTCAAAAAATGGATATGGGAAATAGGAGAGGTGAGATTAGGGCCTTTGTGGGGTTGGGAGGAGATAAGGCAACAAATTACTTAGATGGCAAATACATTGAATTTTTGGTCCCCTGGTGATGTACAAGTTGAGATGTCTGGAAAATACTCAGAAGCATAGTTTAAGAATGCAATCTGGCAAAACACAGTGTGTGCAGGATAAAGGGGGGGACCAACAAAAGAGCCCTCAGGAAAAAAGATTTTAAAAAGGTGCAAATAGAGAAGAAATGACTGAGCGATGGAAAAGGCAATAACCAGACCAGCTCATCCCTCCAGAATACTGGTTGCAAAGGACAACGAGGATTTCTAAAAGCAAATGGGGACTAAATGACAAATGTCAATGTGAGGGCAAGAAAGGTGACTATCCTCTCCCACTGTTCTTCAAAAACATTAGGTACACTCATACCTCAGGAATTGTACATCTACTCTTTCTGCTTAGAATGTTCTTCCCCCACATAGCTGTATGACTCACTCCCGTTCAGACCTTTATTGGAAAGTCATCTCTTCATTGAAACCTTCCCCAGTCATGCTAAAATAGTAAATTCCTCCACTATGAAAGTGCCAGTATCCTCTCTCTGATTTTTCTCCTTTGTACTTGCCAATATCAAATACACACACACATACACTTATATTATTTAATATCTGTTTCTTCCTACAGAAAGTAAAAACTTCAAGTGCAGGGATTTTTGTCTATTTTATACAGTGTAGTGTCTCTAGCACTTGAAATGTTCCTGACAATAAGAGGTGCTCTCCAATAGTTGTTGAGTTAGTAAATGAGGAACTAGGACTATAGAGAAGCCATAAGAATGCAGAAGAAATAGTTGCAACAACTCAGGAACTTGCGAGTACAGCCTCCAACTCAAGGTGTTAAGCCAGGAGTAGTAGTTAAACAAGGGAATAGGAACAGTCCATAAATAGAAGGGAGCACTCTGAGAAGTTTTTTAACTTAAAAAAAAAAAAAAAAAGGAAAGACAGAATATGAGAGTTTAAGGTCCAAGACAGAATAGATGTATTTTTTAAAAATATTTTCTTTAATCTTTATTTATTTTTGAGAGAGAGAGAGAGACGGAGTGTGAGTGGGGGAAGAACAGAGACAGAGGGGGAGACAGAATCTGAAGCAGGCTCCAGGCAGCTGAGCTGTCAGCACAGAGCCTGATGTAGGGCTCAAACTCACAAACTGTGAGATCATGACCTGAGCCAAAGTCAGACACCCAACGGACTGAGCCACCCAGGTACCCCTAGATGGCTTTTTGATCCTGTTCTGTGGATCGGCTCTGCACCTACTGGAAAGGGAGTAACTGCTATACAAGAGAGAAGGATGGCAGGTTCCAGAATAAAAAGCACAAAGTAAGATAGAGACCAGTATAGTCTCTAATACTTCTAATAATAATAAAGGGCAAGTATTATCCTTAGAGAAGAGTAGAGACATTTCCCCCTTCCAGGTAAAGAGGTAAGGAAGTGGCTAAGACCTGAGCAATGCTGTAAGGGGAGAAGCCAAAGATCAAGGTCCAACAAGTGGCTGTGACCTCAGTAAAGTGAGAGGAGAGATAATAAGCCAAAGGAGGGACACATAGGTGGAGCTGGGATTTGGGTTCCCCAAATAGAGAACACCTGGAAGATTGTTTTTGGGGAATGTAGTAGTAATTGGCTGAAATGGGTATACCAAGTAGCAGTTAGGGTCAAGGCAAACTTGAAAGCATTCACTCATTCAGTAAATAATGAACAAAAGGATACCATTCCAGGTGTTTAGATGCAACAGTAAAAACAACAAAACAAACAACCACCAAGAGCACTGCTTTCATGAAACCCACATTCTAGTGATGTAAGAATTTGTTTGCAGGTCTAACTAGTATTGGAGTGTATCACCTCCTATGAGCAGTCTATAGCAGGGAACAGGTGGCAGGTGCTGTCCCAACATTGTGATTAGCACAGGACATAAGGTCAAAAAGGTCACGGGGTAGAGTGTGTCACCATAGAGGCTGTTGAGTGGAAAACAGTGAAGAGCCAGGTGACTCTTCCTTTACCGTGTCAAGCATCTGACTTCATCATCCTTTCTACCTCAGACTCTGCCTTTACTGCACATAGCAAGGGTAATACTTCAGACACCCTGACTCACAGATCCTTAGCGCCCTCAACTCCAGTGACTTCCACTGCCACTTTTCTTGCCTCTTTGGTTAACTCTGACCCTAGTGGTTACCCATGACTGTGTCACCTCTGAAACTCCATCTCAAGCATTCCCCAGTGTCCCCACCTTCTCATCTTCCCGGCTGTCTTACCACACTGTCCCCTGCCTCATCACAGCTTCTGTCCTCTCTTACGCTGTCCCTTTCAGTTCCCACAAATTTTCCTGTATTTTCTATCTGGCCCTCAAATGATGAATAACCTCAAAGTCTCTTTGTTTTATTCCTTGGCCATCCCCACCCAGAAAATTTCCAGTTTTATCTTTTCTGCCTAAGCGAATGAGTCTTGCTTTAAAAAGCCCCAAGTATATGCACGCTATGCAGATACAGGCAGCCAATAATTCACAATTTACAGCCTCTGCTGGAAATCTGTCTGTACTCTTTCCTCATTTTCCACAGCAGCTACTTCCCACCTCTCCTACTCCCTTCACTATCCCACAGACTTGCTCAGCAGAGCCCCCTACCCTCTCTTTCATGCAGATGATCCCTCACAGCTCTGACTCTAGCAGCATCTGTGCGGCTTCCTTCACTGATGCTCTTCATGAAGGAAGGGCTCCTCACCCAAGGCGAATTTCTCCACCACGGCACAAGTTGAGTCCTTGTTGTCTCCTTGGGAATTAAAGTTCCTCATCCGCCCCTTCTGTTAGCCCACCGTTCATAAGTAAATGTCCAAGGGAAGCCCTCTCCGCTCTTGCTCTTTACTAACAACCTCCTCAAAAAAGGATTCCTAACTCTCACCATCTTCTTTCCCCTTTCCTCCCAAATCACTCCTTAAGTGCTTGCATAATCTAGCTTCCTCCCCAGTTGTGCTGACCACAATCTCTAAAATACACTGTCCTACTTGCTAATACACTTCCCCCCGCCCCGTCCTGCTCTTACATGAGTGTCTGCAGAATGTGAGATTTAATCCCTTCCTGATAACCAATCTTCCTTTGGCTTCTATGACATTACTCTGAGATTTACCTTCTTCTCTAAACTTTTTCCATCTCCTTCCAGTTCACATCATTCTAGCCATCCCTTATGTAACATGTTGCTCCAATTTCTAGCCTAGGACTGCTTTATCTTCATGATCATCTTATCAGGTTTCATTTCCCACAGATTAATCAGAGGATTCCCAGATTTTTATGTGTAGCTCAGACAGTATATCTGATATATTAGTTATAACTATCAATTCACCATCCATATCCACCTGGATACTTCACTGGAACCTCTAGCTAAACACCTCCAAAACTGACCTGACCATGCTTTGTTTCCACTCTTCCTTTTTCTGCAAACCTTAACATTCCCATTTGTTAAAAAGTCAGACAAAATCATCAGGATACCATGACCTCTCCCCTAGAATACTGCCAGCAGTGACTTAATCTGTTTCCTTGCTTGCACTGTCCCCAGTCTACTCTCCAGATAAAAACTAGAGCAGTCTTTTAGAATTCAAATCTGATCATCCTTAAAGACCTTTAAAGGCTATGCATTGCTGTCAGGATAAAATCCAAACTCTCAAGTATGGCACTCAAGGTACTGGTGGGTGGAGGCCCCTGTGTCTTTCTCCAATTTCATCTCTTGCCACTCACAATGCTTGCAATGTCTAACGTCATCGTATCCATCCTCATTCAGTCCTTCTCCATCTCCTCTCTCCCCTCTCTCTTCTTCTTACTACAGAACGTCTTTGCAATAATGCTATTCCCACTGCTGAGACCACTTATTCCTTGTCCTCTTTGTCTGGGAAATTTCTAATACAACTCAGGTTTTTCAGAATGAAAATCACCTATGTACATGTTCTTCCAATAAACATCCCTACCATCCTGTTTTCCCTGCCACCACAAGGTAAAGGCAAACAATTTTATATGCTTTCACCAAGAGGAAGACTATCACCTAAATTATTAACAGGTACTAAAATCTGACACTCATAAACTAAAAAAAACAGCTGCTTACTAGAGAATTCTGGTTGGTTTGCTAAGACATCTGGCTGTTAACACATTACCTGACAAATTTGCCAAATTTTGAAATTCTACCACCAATAGTTACTATTTCTTCAGTTTTGAGGGAGATATTTATTATCAGATTTTTACTGATATCCTGAGTTAGCTATAGTTTAAGTAGTGCTAAAATTTTTAATCAAAATCACTATTTACTTTCATCATAATGGATTTAATTTGTGGGATGTTAATTAACTATAAACTATTGAGACATACTTACATGAATACTTTTTTCCAATAAATGGGTTTCACAACTAATGGTAAGGTGCAAAGGTGAGCTATTTATACCCTTATTGTTAAAGGAATTTTTGTTTGAAAGGTAATATTACATTTTTATCACAGAATTATTTTTCCACTAAAAAATTAGAACAGGCCAGCCGGTTGGACATCAACTATTTCACCCTGACTAATCTGGTTATTGTTTAACATAATAAGTTATCTGCAACTTTTAGTCATGACATATCTGTGCTGTGATGAGTTCTGAGATGTCACAAATAATTTATTACTAAAATTAGTTAAAAAGCTGAAGTTTGGGGCACTTGGGTGGCTCAGTCAGTTAAGCGTTTGATTTCGGCTCAGGTCATGATCTCATGGTCTGTGAGTTGAACCCCACATTGGGCTCTATGCTCACAGCTCAGAGCCTGGAGCTGCTTCGGATTCTGTGTCTCCCTCTCTGCCCCTCCCCTGCTCACACTCTGTCTCTAAAAAATACATTTTTAAAAAGCTGAAATTTCACTTACAAATAATATTCTAGAATGGGAGGTGCCTGGGTGGTTTAGTCAGTTAAGCATCTGACTCTTGACTTAGGCTTAGGTCATGATTTCACAGTTTCATGAATTCAAGGGCCACATAAGGCTCTGCACTGACCCTGCAGAGCCTGCTTGGGATTCTCTCTCTTTCTCCCCCTCCCCTGCTTGTGCTCTCTCTCTAAATAAATAAATAAATTTAAATGCTCTAGCATGAAATCAAGTTTTATCTGTGATGATACTTTCAGTTTTTCATTTCCATGTAATTTCTGACAAAGGGATGTAGTTATATATAGTGTACCAAACAAGTGCCCATAACCACAGGTGACCCAAGACAGTCATCTATCATCTGTGTCAGAGGAAAAAAAAACATAAGAGTAAAAAACTGCCGGTCTAAAATAAGAAAAGTCTCAGCTATAGAGTAGCAATGGGTATGGACAGGAAGAAAGGGCTGTTGATGGTCCCTGGCACAATGAAGAGACAAAATGACAGAGTCATTTCCAGATGTCAAGATAGGGTAATTGGCAGCACCTTGAAGCAAGATAGGGAATACAGAAGAGAAGGAAATTAGGATAAAATAGACTGAGTTCAACTTTGAGACCGTCAAATCTTATACCCAGTGACACTGACAGGAAAGGTGCAAAGAATTGGCTCTCTTACCCTAAAGCTCAGGAGAACACATTGGGCTGGAAGGACAGATGTGAGCCTTGTCAAGGGTTAAGATGTAGGTAGAAATTCAATCAACCAGGGCAGGTGTGTAAGGAAAGAAGAAAGAGGAACCAAATGACATAAGATAGGAGAAAAGCCACTCCTTTCTGTTATGGTATCAAGATTTCTCTAATGAAAACACTGGGCCAGAAGAATAAATGTTTTTAATTCTATGAGAGCTTTCTGGAACCCCCTTCTAATGTTCTCAAATCAGTATGTGGCACCCATGGAGGAAAATATACTCACAGAAATCTGGAGTATGTAGATAACCTTTCATAGACAGCTTCCATTTGATAAGGTACTCCATCATACCACAAAATAGGACCACTACTGGTCTCTGACAGAATGGAGCTGCCACAAATCAAACCAGATACCTTATACTACATTCAACACCCGGAACTCTAAGGATCAAGGCCCCAGACCAGCACCAGCCACACTGACAGGCTCTGGCCCTGGCAGTTCCTTTGGTCATCTGGACTACACAGTGATACACAGTGCAATCTCCACTTCAGGCACCTGACAGCCTCAGTCTTTATAGAAGGAATTAAGGGCTGAAAATTTTTTACTTCTGGCTAAATTTCAATGTGTGTACCTCCATGTGTGCCTTCTTTTCAAATGTGATAGAGAGTTAATGTTTCTAGTAACTACTTCTATACTATTCACCCAGAAAAAGTCAGCATCATTCTCAAAGAGTTATTTCTAAGTTTCAGCTAGACTTTATATAGCAAGAAGGCAGCTCTTTTCCTGAGTACCTATTTTGTGTCCAGCATCAGGTAGTGCTGTATGTGTTATCTTGGTTAATTCCAAAGCACTTCTATGAAACATGATTTGAACAACGTTCCACACACTCCCACTGCAGATCAGCAAACCAAAGTTCAAAGAAGTTGAGTAAATTTTCCAAGATTACAAAACTACCACATGGAAAGCTGGGATTTAAGCCCAGATCTGTCTGATTCCAAAGACTGTTCTTTCCATCACTGCACATGTAATTTTAAAACTTTTCCAAGGAGGCCCATGGTTGGCAGAGGCAGATAAGTAGTGGCTCACTATGAGACAACTCATTCCATCATCAACATTCCTATCAACTAAAGCTTTAATCTATTTATAAATGGGTTCCAAAAGTGATTACAATTGAATTTTTTTTTTTAAAGAGTTCTTGTATTTGAAAAAAAAAATTGGGGGGCACCTGGGCAGCTCAGTCGGTTAAGCGTCCGACTTCAGCTCAGGTCGTATCTCACAATTCGTGAGTTTGAGCCCCCATCGGGCTCTGTGCTGACAGCTCAGTGCCTGGAGCCTGCTTTGGATTCTGTGTCTCCCTCTCTCTCTGCCCCTTCCCTGCTCATGCTCTGTCCCTCTCTCCTTCAAAAATAAGTAAGTACATTAAAAAAAAAAATTGAAAAAGAAAAATTTGAAAATCTCTACATAAAACTGACCTTTTACTGCCGCTATTATCTGTATTGCTGAGAAAAAAGATAGCAAGCATTTATTAAGGCCATAATTTATTTAAAAAATTAGTCCAGTAAGCAACTTCCCCCTAGCCTAACCAAGAAAACATTTAACGCATTTAAATTTGGCTATCATTTCACTTTCAGCCAAGAAAAAGGTGAAAGACACCAATAAGGAAGGAAGAGTTAGGCATATCAAAATATGAACAGATGTATATATTGAGTATGTCCATCTTACTAAACAGCATTGTACACTCAATAGATTAGTAGAAAGAACAGTTAGTGACTATTTCTCTTCAATAAGAACTTCTTGAGCTACAATTTTCCCATCTTTACCTGGCAATAGTTAAAAAAAAATAATAAAAAGTGTGTGGAGGGGGTCTGGGTGGCTCAGTTAAGCAGTCAACTCTTGATTTCAACTCAGGTCATGACCTCGTGGTTCATGGGTTCTAGCCCCATGGCAGGCTTCACACTGACAGCACAGAGCCTGCTTGGGATTCTCTCTCTCCCTCTCTCTGCCCCTCCCCAGCTTATGTTCTTTCCCTCTCTCAAAATAAATAAATAAACATTAAAAAAAACGTATGAGTCTTTGTTGTTAAGTGACTCATTCACAGGATTAAAAATAAATGTTATGAATCATAAATCATAGTAATATGCACTAGACTGATACTCCTTGATTATTCATAGGTACATCATAGGCATCTATAAACCGCCTGTTAAAAACCACTCTAGAAACTTCACGTAAGTTTTATGATTAGTTATAAGCAGCAGTTCTAAAATGGGACAAAAGTTAAATTTTATATAAAGCAGATGTCAAGCTATTGAGAACAAGCCTAATAACCATCAATTTATTTAGGACTGGGTTGGAGAATCTATAACCTATGGTCCAAATTTAATTCACTTTACTTAGCTAATGACTCATTTCTGAAAATAGAATCTAATTTTTTAATAAGATTTCTTTTTGGTAAATCTAGTTTATGAATATATCTTATAAATTAAGTTCACAAATGCGGAACATTATACAGAACTGTATCTGAATTCTCGTCTCCTCGCACTAACAGTGTAGGTTTGTTAAGTGACAATCTTTGAGACTCACTTTCTTCAATTATAAAAAGATAAAAATTCTAATTAGCACTGTTGATGAAGCACACATACTGTTTCTCTTGTACAAAACATTACAAAATGATAGTAAAGGAAATGTTTAAGTTATAAATACAAAGAGAGGAAGAGAATAGATATTAGCGGATAAGAGATTTCAAAAAATGTTTAGGAGGCAAAGGCAGCTGGAGGCAGGGTAACTGACCACAGGAAGCTTCTAGCCAACTGTCTCCAAGGGGGAGCTCTGATCATGAAGGAAACAATCTAGTCCATGGACAACCTGAAAAAGGTCAGGTTTTAAAGACACTAGGTACCACTTAGGACAGTGTGAGACACAGGATAAAAAGTAAAGAGTTTGGTTGAAAATATTCGGACAGAATACGTAAGCCCAGGGCTCTTCCCCTTTCCTAAGCAGTTGAAGGATCCTCCCTACCTCCCATCACCTTCACCTCCCAAGCAAATACATATAGAGAACATCTCTGAAGATAGCAAGACTTTTGGGCAGACTGAATTTGAGGTATCAAAGGCCATCCATGCAGAAATGTCTGGAACACTGATGCTCAAGTCTGGAGTTAAAAAGCGATGTCAAATAGAGATGTGAGAGCCAAAAAAATAAAATAATAAGACTGAAAGATAATTACTTCGGAAGACTGACATTGAGGAAGACCTAGGACTTTGAGAAACATCTATATGAAAAGTCATTTAGCCAGAAAATCAGAAGGAAACAGAAAGTATTCACCAGAGGCAGGAAATGAAACCAAGTTATGATATTATGGAAGCAAAGATAAAAAAATAAATCTCTGTAAAGAAGACAAGACCTGGAAAATTAAGTGCCTCAATAGGTTAAATAAACTAAGAATTAAGAAAAGACTACTGACTGTGGTTAGCAAGATGTCACTGGTTTCATGGGATGACTTTTACTCATTTAACCACTTACTGAGTATTTATGACATGTGCACCAGGCACAGTACTAAGCTTCCCATGTCTGAGGAAACTAGAAAAGAGATAGGAATCAAACTGAAAGGATCAAGAATTTAACAATGATTGAAACATACTTTCATAAGAAACTTTTGGGTAGAAACAGGGAGTGAAGTGAAATGATAGACTGAAAAGAAACCAGACCCACAAAAAGAAACAAAACAAAACAAGAAGAGAAACAGAAGCCAGCGAAGATGGAGGGATGGACAGTCAAGGCAAGGTCCAAGAGAAGGCAGGAAATAAGAGACCAAACCACTAGAAAGGGGCCCAAGGAAGTTTATCCTTGGAAGGCAACAAGGGATGAAAGCTCCTCTGAAGTTGGTAGCTGGCAGCAGAGAATGAGAACATGTCTCCCACTCTTTTAAATAACAGTAGGTGTGAATGCACCAAGACCAGGTGTCTAAGGCTACAAGACCAAAGACTGTAGACCCCATAGAAAAATAAAGGTAGAATATGGACTAAGTATCTACAAGTTTTGCCAGCCATAGAAACCTAATTCATATAAAAGAAATAAATTTATTAGTGGAATGACAAATCCAAGTGTTAGAAATAGCTACCAATGTTCACAAAACAGCAAAACTTATATGGCATATAAGTGAGAGCTAAGAATATAATGATGTCCAGACATGGTATCAAGCTTCTATACTCTTTAGTTGTTTGAAAAATACAATTAAATTTTGTAGCTTAAACTTACAACTAAACAATCTTCAACATCTTGATTTGGCATCTCAAATACAATACAAAAGGAAACAGATAACATTTATTATTCATAAATCTGTTACATTTCAGACTCAACAGGAAAAATGCTGCATATTTTTCCTCATCACAGAAGGCATTATCATAAAATTCAGATTAATAAGATGGAAGCATGGTAACAAATGTCACATTACAGTGGAGTGCTGTGTTTCAGAAAACTACTTATTAGAAAGAAAACAAATATGCATGTTTTATTCCACTTGCTTCTGAAAATACTTAAATTGAGACTATTTACAACAACAAGATCATAAATATTGTTGCTGACCCATTTTTTTCCCTGAAGGAATGGTGTTGACTATTGGTATTGTCAAAATACATATTTTTTATGCATGGCAGAAATAGGTATCTAAACCACTGGATCTGTGTGGCTAGGTTGAAGAAATCTTACTAACAGTTTCCAAAGGACCAAAATGCTCAGGCCACTCCAGTGAGAGTGTCGTGATGCCCTTCCAATATGAGCTCAGTGGATTGCCCGTGTGTAAGTAATCCAATAAGCCTCAAATCATAAGAGAAACAATCTTGGGACTGTGGACCATATTTACTTGGGAACACAGATCCCAAACTGAAATTATCTTGGGTATTCAAACCAAGATATTAAGAATGGATAGAAAGACTGTAATAACAGAGGCCCAGCTGCTATATTTGCCCACATATATATTTACCATATCTACAAAGGTGTGCCTTTGTCTGCAAGTAGAAAGAAAGACTATAGGGAAGACCAAGTTTGAAGAGTGAAGGGTTTTTTTTAGTGAGATTATAGCTGAAGTATCAGTTACAGGCTGTGTGGGAAAACAAGTAGAGACCAAGACAAGGGAGGCACAGCAAGGAGAGCAGGAATGTTTGGTGAAGGTTAAGGAACAGGTACAATGAGGCAATGAGGGATTAGAAGATGGAATGACAGGAGTTAGCAGCCAAAGAAACCTTGAAGTTTGAGATCTCAAAAGAAAATATTTCCTGTAAAACAACCTAAGAGCAAGGCTGCATGTACACCAAGAGAAGTAAAAATCTTGAAGTAAGGCAACTCAAGACATGCAAAAACTGAAGAAGAAGAAGAAAACTATGAAGCCCATGCAGTGGTCAACAATCAGGTTGGCTAACAACTGGTTGAGGAGGTAGGAGAGGAGTAGGCAGAAATGTTACAAAACTTTAAAGCAGGATCTAATAGTCAAACTCACAAAGAAATGAAGAAAGATAAAGAAAGCAAAGTAATCTTGATTTTTTTCTTTCAATAAATTAAAAAAAAAATCAGATCCTGATATTTTCTTTCAAAAAAATTTAGGGGGGCCTGGGTAGCTCAGTTGGTTGAGTGTCTGGCTCTTGATTTTGGCTCAGGTTATGATCCCAGGATCCGAGGACCAAACCCCATTTTGTCTCCGCATTGAGCATGAGACCTGCTTAAGAATATCTTCCTCCCTCCCTCTCCCTTTCCCCCTCCCTCTCTCTCTCTTCCTCCCCACCTCCAGGCGTCTGGGTGGCGCAATCATGGCTCAAGTCATGACCTCATGGCTCATGGGTTTGAGCCCCACAACAGGCTCTGTGCTGACAGCTCAGAGCCTGAAGCCTACTTAATTCTGTGTCTCCCTCTCTCTTTGCCCCTCCCGTCCCCCCACTCACACTGTTCCTCTCTCTCTCAAAAATTGTATTTCAAAAAATTAAAAAAAAAAAAAAAGAATCAAGGGGCAACTGGGTGGCTCAGTCAGTTAAGCGGCTGACTTCAGCTCAGGTCATGATCTCGACTTCAGCTCAGGTCATGATCTCGCGGTCCGTGAGTTCGAGCCCCACGTCGGGCTCTGTGCTGACCGCTCAGAGCCTGGAGCCTGTTTCAGATTCTGTGTCTCCCTCTCTCTGACCCTCCCCTGTTCATACTGTCTCTCTGTGTCTCAAAAATAAATAAAACGTTAAAAAAAAAGTTAAAAAAAAAATCTCTCCCCCACTTGAGAATTCTTTCTAAAATAAAATTTTAAAAATAATTAAAAAAATAAATTTATATTGTTGACTATGATGGGGAAGAATGAAAACAACTTTATCTCAACCATATCTAATGCCTTTCGAATTACATAATGTTTAAAAGTCCCCCTGTGAGGGAGAGGAGAAAGTGGGTGATGGGCATTGAGGAGGGCACCTGTTGGGATGAGCACTGGGTGTTGTATGGAAACCAATTTGACAATAAATTATCTATATATCTAAAAAAAAAAAGTCCCCCTATCAGGCGGCACCTGGGTGGCTCAGTCAATTAAGCAGCTGACTCTTGATTTTAGCTCAGGTCATGATCTCAGGGTGAGTTCGAGCTCTGCATCAGGCTCTGTGCTGACAGCGCAGAGCCTGGTTGAGATCCTCTCTTTTCTCTCTGCTTCTCCCTCACTCCCATTCTCATTCTCTCTCTCTTTCCTTCTCTCAAATAAACAAACAACAACAAAAAGTCCCCCTATCAATAATGAAGAATTCACTGGACTTTGTGGTCCTCCCACTGACCAAGCTAACTTACTCTGGAATGCATGGGAAGCACAAGCATTCTCCTGTATAGACTGTCACAAATCATGTAAGAAGAAAGTAACTGAGAACAGACTCCATGACTGTGGTACAGCTACGAAAACTTGGTCACCTATCTGGCATCGTATCACCCGACAAAACAAATGTACAATTTCTAGTAAACCACTTATGAGTAAAAAAAAAAAAAAAAAAAGTTACAAGGTTTAGTGATTCTCAAGGATTTTTAACCACACTTATTGGTAACTATATAGGGAGGTGTGTAGCTTACACACTTTTCATGCTAGTCCTGTAGAAGCAAAAAAAAAAAAAAAAAAAAAAGGCCAGTTCATATGTGAGCTGATCAAAAATACCCATCACATACTACGAACATGCAAGAACATGTTGTTAACTACTGCCCACCTAAAGCACTATTAGATGTCAGCAGCATTTGGGAAAACACTACATTAATCAAAGAATGTCCTAGGGAAAAGAAACTATGGAGATCAGGTGATCCAATTCACAGATTTAAAACTAAAACTAAGGCTCAGAGATGTTAAGTGCCTCAGCTGAAGGCCTCACAGGTTAGTGGCAGAGCTGGGATGAGCACACCATTCTCCGACTCTCTCAGTGCCCACTCCCCCCTCCCTGCCCCACATACTATGTCCAACAGAGGTGGGCTGGATTTACACATCAATAATACAGTGCTCTTTTTGAAATGTCAAAGGAGACACAGAATCTAAAAGGAGCAGAAACTAAGAAAAATATTTGCTTAATATAATATTAATTTGAAACCATACCTTTACTGCTTCTGATGAAAGCGCATTTTCCTTTTTCTGACTTGTGCTCATGGGCTCATTTTCAACACTGAAAAATAAAAACCACAGCTTCTTTGAAATTAAAAGAGAATTACCAAAATACAGTTTCTTTGTTTAAAGTAAAAACTGAAAGGTCATTCACGTGCAATGCTCAAAGGATTCACACACAATATGTAAAAGAATATGTTCATTTGAATCTCTACACTTGAAAACACATTCAAATATACTCATCTGGGCCTCAGAAATTCTTGTGAATCTATCACGCACTACATTCTTATGTTGATAATCATCATTACAAAGAACAGCGTACAACTATCTTGGAAATGATTAACACTCTAAAATTTTATTTATATTAGGGTTTTCCACAGCCTGATATATATTTTTTAATGCCTATACTGAATGCTACATGGAATACAATATATTTCTATTCAGCAAGTCTTTATAAACATATACGATCATCTAGTGAACTTTGGGAATACTCAAAAATAGATGCAGGCTTATCTAGCCCAAATGTGTCCCAGATGGCACCTTAAGAACCTGATTTTCCAGACAGTCACCTCCCAATTGTCTGGTCTAGAATACCTTCACAGATGCCTTATGTCATAATGAACTATGCTTCCTATTAGGCACATATACATTTCAGATATAAACTTTTATTATTTGTTTTATACACGATCTTATTTTCATACTTTCATAATGCTAGACAAATTGAACAGCTCCCCACTAAAGATCATCATGACTGTCTGCCATGCGCCAGGGATTATGCTTGGCCTTGAGGATGTAAGAACAAGTAGGTCAAGGTCTTTATAAAACTCAGTCTTGTAGGGGAGACTGATATACAAACAAACTAAAACTACAGTTTGGTAGAAGTTACAAATGCTCAAAGAACAAAATACTATGGAGCACAGAAGAAGCAAAGAACAGCAATTCTGCCTGCTAAGTGCTCTCAGAGAAGGCACAAAGGAGGGGTAATAGAGAATACGGCATTTTCAGGAAACCATGTTTTGTTTGTTTGTTTTTAATATAAGACTGGAGCACAACAACTTGTGTCAGGCAGAGGTAACCCTGCTAGAGAGGAGAATGATACCAGAAGTAGTGGCTGCCAGACCATGCAGAACCTGTCTGACACATTTCAGAACTTGATCTTTGTCCTACTAGCACTGGGAAGCCTTTAGCCAGGGGACAAGCATAAAGCAGGAGGGATGATGGAGAATAGGGAAAACACAGGGCATCATAGTGACTGGTGGTAGAGGGGATGAAAAGGAGGTGGTCTCAGTAACTCAGATTAGACACAACAGAAAGAGAAGACATGATTTAGGCTAGTTAGATTTTCTATCCATAATGTCCAGTGCAATAATGTAGACAGGGAACAAATGGTAACAATAAAAAAATAGAAAGGAAGAAAGATCATGAAGGTGTGGAAAATACAATGGATCTAAATTTCATTGAGTCTCAGACTCTACGCAGAATACTCAAACCAACAAGAAATAGTCATACTCATAAGCCTTTGAAGTGTCAGCAGGAAAAGCAACTGTATAAAGGAGATAAATATGTGCTTAACACATGAAAATTCCATATGAAAAACCAAGGACAGAAAGAAAAATACTGTACAATTCAGAATTGTAATCAAAAACATTTAATATACACACAAACACAAAAGGTCTCAAACATTGCTGCTTTAAAAGTGATTGGTTTCTTATCTCCATTTTCTATTTATTTTCTATTTTAGCTTTATTTTTTGTCACAAAGTTGTTAACAATTCTTTTTTTTTTTTTTCTGAGAGAGAGAGAAAGAGAAAGTGAGTAAGAGAGAGACAGAGGGAGAGAGAGAGAATTCCAAGCAGGCTCCATGCTGTCAGTGCAGAGCCCAACGTAGGGCTCAATCTCATAAATGTGAGATCATGACCTGAGCTGAAATCAAGAGTCAAATGTTTAACTGACTGAGCCACCTAGGCGCCCCAACAATTCTCTTTTTAAATTAAATGTCAATACTGGTTTATTTTAGCTCAATGCAAAAAGAGAGAGTAGCAAAATACATGTAAAAAGAGCACATTATAAGGATTTGTCATATAATCAAGAATACTCACCTTAATGGTTTTATAAGTGTATTCTCTAACTACAGTCTATTTTGAATGATTCACCTAAAAAGTAAGCATACAAGTACCTTAGTCTCCTAGTTCTTCCCTTTAAGACTCCTGAAATTCCCGAGTGTTGGGGCGTCTGGGTGGCTGAGTTGGTTAAGCGTCTGACTTGGCCACAGGTCATGATCTCACAGTTTTTGAGTTGGAGCCCTGCGTCAGGCTCTGTGCTGACAGCTTAGAGCCTGGAGCCTGCTTCGGATTCTGTGTCTCCTTCTCTCTCTGCCCCTCCCCCAAGCATGCTCTGTCTCTCTCAAAAATGAATAAATGTTAAAAAAAAAAATGAAACTCTAGAGTGTTTACAGCACTCTGTAAACTTACTGCCTATGAAAATGGCAAAAGTTTCTATTCCAATACAAAAGGTCTGTAGAAAATGTAGCTCCAGGTTCATGAGAGCAATACAGAAATCAGTATTTTCAAGTAGTTATAATTACATACATTCTACACATACACACACACACAATGCCATAAAAATATAGTTGTAGGTCAGCATATAAGTATTTTGTATTGAGTAAACAACTGAAGAATTAAAAGCTGGAAAAAAAAAAAGAAATACCTTCACAAACTTTCTAAACCTTATATGGTATGTTTAAGACTCATGAATCTTACTGCTAAACCAAAATTTAAAACTGTGTTGAGTTCTAAAGTAAACAACGTATTTTAGAATTCTGGTTTAGCTATAAAAATCACTGTTTCAGTTAAAGCTTTCCCCCTCTTTTCTAGTTTACTGACAAAGAGTCCTTCTTAACTGATCTCAGGCCTCTTCAGGACTGCTATGTTTCAATCCTTTATTCCTGTCAAAATGACTGTTAACCTGATCATCACACTTTCCAGTTTAAAAATTCCTTCAGCAAATCTCTAGGAGGTGATGAATAAAATGAAGAGTCCTTAGGATACAGAAAGTTACTCACGTGGCCCCAGATACGCCCATCACGTAGAACCACTTTACATTCTCAGAATATGCTGGCAAACCACTCTCTTCTCCTGTATGCAACATCCTCGACACTTAGCCCTGCTCTTAATCCTTTACAATTTAGTCCGAGCTTAATCTTTATTTTTTTTTGGGTTCTCACTGAACCCAGTGATACCACACATACATTTATACTATATACTATAATGTTTAGCTATCTAATTAGAATTTTAACTCATTAAATTCAGAATTGTATCATTCATGTCTATGTCCCAGAGCCTAGCATTGTATCTGCTATTCAAATATTATTTGTTAAAAAAAAAAAAAAAGAGATACCAAACAGGTTATTTGTGTCTGCTTAATCAAAAAAATGGGAACAATGTAATGATATTTTTTTCTTAATGAAGTAGTATGTAAGTCTCTTGAAAGAATATACACTTTTTGTTGAAAGGTATAAAGAAGAGAGTGGGGTTG
Source organism: Herpailurus yagouaroundi (assembly GCF_014898765.1). Classification (NCBI taxonomy): domain Eukaryota; kingdom Metazoa; phylum Chordata; class Mammalia; order Carnivora; family Felidae; genus Herpailurus; species Herpailurus yagouaroundi. The sequence goes on along the minus strand of NW_024412403.1, from coordinate 46,532,742 downwards.
GTAGGAGAAAATACTCAACAGAAATAAGATTATTCTGAGATGATTTAAAGGCAAAACACACACAAAAATAAAAGAGTAGATGAAAATACTGAAAACATTGACTTACCAGTCGGCTTAGTTAAAAAAAATGAACAGAAAAGACTCAAAAGGCTTGGAATAGTATTCTCAGACTCTTAAATATATGAAGAAAAGAGAAACATGTTCAAATTCAGATGATCTAAAAACTTATGAAAGACGACAATCCGTTTCTATTGTTCTCTCACAACTTAACCCCCTTTGGGACCCAGGAATATTTCAATAGCAGTATTTTTAGAAAGCACACATTTTGCTCATGGCAGGGGGTGAGGGGCAGGAATCATAATCACACGTAGACACAAATAAGACCCTGCATTTCCAAATAGCCTCATCTTACTTATTAGCTACGGGAATTCTGGAAATTAATCTTTCAAAACAGCCCAGGTAAATATCAAGGTCTAAGTGACACAGAAGCTTCTCATTTTTGAAGCTACCTAATTTACACCATACTTGAAAACCAGGAATCCCACATGCAGTCATTTACCATCTACTTTCCAGACACAAATTAAAACAAAACTCTGGGCCAAGAAAAAAAGCATATTCTAGAGTTCAAATAATTTACACAGAGGAAAGTCTCTATCCTGGCACTTAATATGTATCTTATACTTCTATTTTTTATTAAATCATAACAAGATTCCCTAACCCATAGCAAATAAGCAGAAGAAGACTGGGCACATCAACTCACTCAGTCAGCAGATAAGTACTGGCCCCTTCCTTTCAAATCCCTTTTAAGTGCCAGGCACTGTTGTTGGTGCTAGGGGTTGAGCAGTGAACACACCAGACGAAATCTTTGCCCTCACTCCTTCAGAATCTCTACCTAGTGCACCACCATCACCTGGGCAATCGTATTTATAAAGCAAATTTATGGGCCTACCTGTCAATGATTCCAGTTAGGAGTGGGGCCCAGGAGTCCACATTTTCAAAAACCAACTCCCCCTACCCAGGATTGTTCTGAAGCAGGTGGCCCTCTGACCACACTCTTGATAAACAATGGTTTGAGAGCCTCTATTCTTCAGCAGAAGCCAACAAATGAGAGTTGTACAGGGAGGAGAATGATCCAGTCTGAGGGAGCTCCACTTAATATTATTTAAATGTGTTCAGTGTTGATAGTTAAAGGGTAGGTATCAACTACTTAGAAAACTCAAGTCATGTACAACACTACCCATTTTCCAACAGCCATGCCCTGCAGAGCTCCTGGCCCCAACCAAGAGCTGTTGCCCAAATGGGTACACTGGCCATCGCAAGTGCAAAGTGGGACCAACAAGAAAATATACCCTTCGTGGGGCAGCTGGGTGGCTCAGTCAGTTAAACGTCCACTCTTGATCTCGGCTCAGGTCATGATCTCACAGTTTGTGAGTTCGAGCCCTGCACTGGGCTCTGCAGGGATGTCTCAGAGCCTGCTTGGGAGTCTGTCTCTCCTCCGCCTCTGCATGCATGCTCTCTCTCAAAATAAATAAACTTTAAAAAAAAAAATAAGAAAAGAAAATGTACCCTTCTTTTAGGTGTATACCACAGACTGAAGAATAAGGGATGCTCCTGGGCCTCTTCCAGGCTCAGTTCCTCATGTGGTAGGAATGCAACTTCCTAGATGGTCAAGGGATAGACATGCGGGGACAGCACACAGACTCGGAGGACTGGGTGGAGGCACAGTGAGGGAGAGTAAGGCTCTTCACGCCACCCCTCCTAGAGCACAGCTGCTGTGTATTGCCTCTTACTCTGCCTTTTCTCTCACAGATCATTCCTGTGGCTGTATCAGAAAAACCTGGAAATGTCAAAGAACTGAATACAACTTCCATAACAGTCTTTTGGAGGCTTGCCCACTTTTCTACGGATGCAGAAGTCTATGATTTCTTGCCATTTTCAGAAAGAAGGTAACATTTCTCGCTGAAGACATCACTGGCGGTAATTCTGAGCATATCCCTAAACACAAAGCCACTTAATAAAACGTAGTCCCCAATTTGGGAATGCCCTATACATCTAAACAGCCTCTCCCCAGCCCCGCCCCCGCCTGGATCCACTGTCCACAGGAACTTCTCACCATCCCTAGGGAATTAAGGATTTTTTTTTTTCTCCCTTCTCTTTCTCTCCATCCCACTCAGCCTCATGCCACCTGAAATTATCTTCTGATTTTCACTTCCGCTGTATGGTGTAATGGTCTGCAGTAGAGGAACCAGCAAGGTTAAGGACACAGAAAGACAGTCAAGGCAAATCTATTGTTTTCTCCTCCTTCGCTAACATAAAACTCTCCTGATCCACTAAACAGCATCCCCCTCTCCACCACAGCTCCATCAGGCCTCCCTGTCTGGCATGTTATTTATTATTCCTCACCTCAGAGCCCACTTGACATAAGTACTGTGATGAAACTCCAGAAGTGGCCAGAATCTGGCCTTCCTTTGAAATGTGATCAAGTCATACTCAGTCCTCCGGGCATGACTTTACCTTGGAGAATTATATGAAAAAATAGTACAGAACAAGAAAGGGTCTTTTACCTATCCATACCCTTTTCCTATGGTCATTGGTAGCAAAATGCTTTGCAAAAACTCAAAATGGACAGATGTCTGTTTCAGGGACAGCACTTTAGGGACAAAAGGCACTTCAGTCAAAATGTACCTTCCTGGACTGGATTTTTCAAAGACATAAAATGAAAGAGTCAGACCAGCTCTCTGCCAGATCTAAAATCCCATATGAATCTCCACTGGCAGCGAGAATGGAAAAAGAAACAGGTAGGCTAACCTTGAAGTTTCTGTGGTGAAGGAAGAGACAGACTCTAACTAAGAAACCAACTCGGTGACAAAATTAATACCAGAACATTGTAACAAAGAGGCAGAAACTTCTACAGTCCTTATTTCAAATCTACTGAAACCACCTAGGGGCCTGTCCTGTATTCCCTTGGGCTCCACCCTCTCAGCCCTCACGTGGGGTCCTTAAATACAGTATAGGCTTTTATTCCCACAAACTCTCAAAGGGTCTGCTGCTGCCCTGGGAGCATCTACACTCCTTGGAAGTTTTTTCTTACAGATACAGCTTCACACCAGAAGCGTGGAGTTCTCTTTTTTCAATATTATACCGCAGGCATATTATGGATTAAACCAACTTGTGTGCCCTGGCCTGGAGCCGCATCCAACATTTCCAACCTAGCTTCTATGGGGATAAAGACAGAGCTCCACATGGACAATTTACAAACAACCATCTGGAAAACCATCCATTCATAAACAGTGTCTGCCAGCAGTAGAGTAGTACTTGTATTTTTTTAATGACCATTAACAGAATATAAAACAGGTGGTTATGGCACTATTTCTGGGCTTCAAATTAAAAGGTAACTAAAAGCTGCCATTTTAAGGCAGTCGAACAGCATGTATTTTAGTTCAAACATCTGGCATTTGAATTTCAGAACTCTTTGGAGAAAAACCGGGAAAGGGAGGAAAGGTAAGACATGATTATGAAGCTCTGTCGCTTTACCATCTTAGACTCTTGTGACAGTCTTTTCCCTATCATGTCAGCCTTCTCCTATTGTTTATGTAACTACCTGGAAGCTGCTTTATGTCCGGTCTCCCTGCTCATGCCCCCCAAAACAAGACCCTTTAGTTTAATCACAGGCTACAGAGAACGTTGGTATGTTTGATGTGTACCTGAGCTGTCTATATGTGACTGTATTAGTAACTGTTCTACTATCCCAAAGTCCTTGACCTCATATCCTTCAGATTCTGAACATTTGTAATCTACCTCACATGAATCAACACCCTCCATCTTTTGCTGTGACATGAACTCAAAACAGGGTTCTAGCTGCCCTCTAAAACAGGCATCCGTTCATGTAGTATTCATCACACTGTCCTAAGGAAGGGGCACTGGAGGTTCAAGGCCAGGTGAGACTGTGCCTTCCCAGAGCCTGACCTCATCTCCAACTCAAACTCTTTCTCACTGCAAATTCTTCCAGACATCAATAAACCAACAACCTTTGTGAGAATATATAAACACATGCACACATATAAACCTATGCCCAAATGATACTTTCTAAAAGTAAACATCATCTCAACTCCCTACCTTGGCCTATCTCCTCTGGCCCTGACTCCCCATGTCATTGACAGCTGCTTTCTCTTCTGTTCTGTTGTCTCTGCTCTCACTCTAGCATCTGTCCCAACATGATACTACCCCCAGGCCCCTGGAACTGGCTGTTCCCTCTGCTTGGAAAGTTCTTTCCTTAGATTTGTTCCCCACTCCCAAGTAGCATCGAGGTCCTTTGCTTAAGTGTTACCCAAGAGAGAGGACTTTCATGACCATCCTATCTACACCTCACTCCAGACCCACTACCTCCATCATGTCCCATACCCTCACCCTGACCATTATACATTACAGAATTTGTTAATTTTCTGTCTTCTCCCATTACAGTGCAAACCCCACATAGGCAGAGAGGCACATTTAGATATTCAAACTGAATTCTGAAAAGTGATGATAACACTCAGATTTTTGAAAGGACTAAATTTAAAATTATTTTTGTAATTTATATAAATATATATACTATTGTAGAAAATGTTAAAGAATTATGGTTGAGTGGAAAAAAATAAATTTCAAAATCCTGAAGAGAACTTCCACTTTTTGTAAAAATATGTATATATGTGTAAATGCACACTGAAAATGATCTGAAAGGATAGTATGTGTATGTTTGTTGGTAGGGTTATGAGTTGTTTCTTCTTTTTGATTTTCTTATAATTCATCATACCTGTTTTAAAAAAGTATATATTACTATTAAAAAGACAAAAAAATGCAAAGTATTATAGTGATTGTGAAAAGCAAACAAATGGAAGTTAGTGAAAATGAATTCAGAATAGACAAATAACAAAATGCTAATACTACAAATATTACATAATGATAACTTATTTGTATCATAATATATAGGAGATCCTTATTTGCCTTCCTAAAACAATGAAATAATCAAAATTATTACAAGACACATTTCCAGCTTTGACTAATAGAGCGCAAGGCCACCCCTCCAGCGAGGGTACACTCCTTGGTGATCTGACAAGACAAGGAAGTCTGAGAATCTGTATCTCACCTAACCTGTCTCCACTTAATAGAATGGAAAATTGAGAGTATTTCATTTCTTGTCATAAGCATGGTAATTATAAAAAAAAAATATGATCTGCCACTAAGGTAGTATCTACATTATATATAAATCTTAATACAAAGAATAAAGCACAAACTTCTAACATATATCTTTAGAAATTATATGAAACTACTATTTGTGAGGGTACTCAAATGCCATTTTCACAATTTCTGGTACTGCCATTTGTGCTACTTGTCATAAGGAAGATATAAAAGCTAGTGTGTTGTATTATGAAACCAAAATTGTATTTCATAAAAATCTCAATATTGGCTTTTGATTTTATTCCAAAATCAACAATTATATTGGCTGAATGAGTAAAGGAAGTAGGAAGAGGTATAAAATAGCTAAGTCCTCATCTACCATAACCAGAAGTCAATATAAGTTATCTAAAGTTTAGAACTCAAGAAAGAACTGTAAGGCACTGTTCAGACACATGTCCAAAAATACCAAAAGAAACAGCTTAAACAAGATTAGAAGTTTCCTCTAAAAAGTGTGGCAAGAAAGGGCCCACACTTGTTAAATGCTCCTATAGCCTTGACTGGCACCTTGGTGCTCATCTTTTTTTTTTTTTTCTTTTCTTTAAAGGAACATATTTTTTTAATGTTACTTTTGAGAGACAGAGAGACAGACAGATAGACAGACAGACAGGATGAGCAGGGGAGGGGCAGAAAGACAGGGGGACAGAGGATCCAAAGTGGCCTCTGCTCTGACAGCAGAGAGCCCAATGTGGGGCTAGAACTCACTAACCGCGAGATCATGACCTGAGCTAAGTCCAACGCTTAACCCACTGAGCCACCCAGCAGCAACACCCCCTCCATACTCTGCCCTGGGTACTTAATTTAAGGGAAGAAAGATTTGTGCTATGTCTGCCTTCCCCACAAAACTGCATGTGTATTCTGAACCAAAGACCATGTTGTAGCATGTTCAGTTCTGGATTCCCAGAACCTAGCACAGTGCCTGGTATGAGGGGTAAATGAATTCTTGGTAAACACTGGTGAAAACACATTTTCATACATGACCTTTCCAGTAAAACAAAAAGTCGTCCTAATATACAGGCATCCTCGTTTTGTACACTTATTATTCTGTGGAGTTTGGGCTCATATGCTAAATCTGGAGATTTAAACCTCATATGCTAAACCTTAGAGATGAGGGCCTGCCTCAATTTTTAACAAGACTGAAAGTGTGAATGAAATGCTAGGGTCATACTGTTACTCTAAGTATATGACAGGTGATCTCACGAAAATGAGTTGGTATTTTTGAGGCTCTGTTAATTCCACCCAGTTTCACATTATTGATTCATAATATACAAACCTCATTCATAAAAAGTGTCAAGATATCAAAGCTCTCTGTATTAAAATATTACTTCTATATATTTATAGCCTTAATTATAACTTCTCTCATTTGAATAAGTTAATGTAGTTCATGCATTTTTTGGAAAATCTCTGCCAAGTCAGGATCCTAAATTTTCTTGATTTTTTTCCCCTCTTTTATACCCAGATATCCACCAGGTCTTAAACTAACCTTACTTCCCCTGAAATAGGTAATTCGCATAACTTTTTTATGTATAAAAAAAGATATAAAATGAAGATTCCTTCCTGTTCCTCATTCCCTGAGTCACTTTTCCATCTCCCCTAGTTAACCCCAGTAACAGACTTATTTCACACTCCCCCACTTTTGATACAGGAATGGGAGCATACCACACACAGTGATTTCCAGCTTTTTTTTTTTTTTCCTTAAAATCTTGGAGATATTCCTTTATCAGTACATAAAATGCTTTGTCATTCTTTTTGGCAGCTGTGTAATATTCTATTACATTGTTGTACCCCATGTAACAATTTTATTTTTTTCCTTTTGCTATGAAAGCAACACTGCAGTGGCTAACTTTGCAAAGACAGCATTGGGTCTGTTTGCAAACTGTACATGTCTAAGGGAATTCCTACAGGGAAGTGCTGGGTCACAGTATGTGAATCCAGAATACTGAGAGAACCTTCCAGTTTATCCTCCCACCAGTCACTACTTCCAGTTTCCCCACATCCAACTCGTTTGCTTATCAATTAGGGAGAATACGGTATCTTGCTGCTACACGTTCAGTTTCTATGTCTTTTGAAGATGGACCCTTTTCAAGTGTTTAAATATATATTTATAATTTGTATAAATACATACATTTGTTTTCCTTTTCTCAACTGTCAGGACCATAAACTCTTTATTGTACACAGCACTAACCCAAGCCATCTGGGCAGACATCCAGCTGCATGCCATTGTCTTTTATTTCCATTCAAAACCATTTTCTAAGGCCAGCTTTCTTTTATAGGTCTTCCTAAGTTAAGCAGAGGAAGCAATCACATAATGCAGCAGGCTCTGAATTCAGGAAGAGAATCTGACTCTGACTCCACCACAGATGCTGTGAGACTTCTGATTAACTGCTGGACCTCTCCAAACCTTAAATTATAGATCTGTAAGACAGAGTAAAAATACCTCCTCTCTCAAAGGTTGCTAAGGATTAAATGAATGTATGTATTTAAAGCCCCAAGCACAGGCCTTGGGTCTGATTATGGCCTTAACAAAGGGTGGTTTAGTTTTGTCATCACTAATCTGTCGAGCAAAAAAACCCACTTGACTCAACAGTTGTTTCACTGCTTTGGGATACCTGAAATTAAATACCCCCAGGGATGACACATTGAGGGATAGTCCTGATGGAGTTGTACCACCGGCCATTCACAACTGCCACCTAAATATTATGAATGAGTTATTTCTGGGGTGCCTGGATGGCTCAGTTGGTCAAGCATCCGACTCTAGATTTCGGCTCAGGTCATGCTTTCACAGTACATGAGATCCAGTCCTGCATTGGGCTCCTCACTGACAGTGCAGAGCCTGCTTGGGATTCTCTCTCTCCAACTTTCTCTGCCCCTCCTCTGTTCTCTCTTGTGCACCCTCTCTCTCTCAAATAAACTTAAAAAAAAAAAAAAAAACTTTATAAAAAAAAAAGAATGAGTTATTTCTGGCAGCAAAACTTCAACTTGTTTCTCTATCGACACTAAGTAAGGATCTCCAGTCACATGAAATGTTAATGCCCGAAAGGATGTACTTTTCTGGCTCCATTTGGAACTTAACCAAACCTGTGAAGTCTAGGAAGAGCAAGAGCAACAGGGGAAAAGCATTCATCCTGCTGGTACAGTTACTGTCACATCTCCCCAGTATTGTTTGGCAAAGGATGCTAAAGAAACCATGCTCAGAAAAGTTAATTAATGTGGGAAGATATCTTGAAAGCCCAGGTAAAGCTCTCATACAATATATGACAGTCATGAAACAGCAAGTGTATTCTGAACCAAACAGGTCGCATGCACATATATATGTCAAAAACATTTTTAGCTTATAATGAGCTCATCTTGAGACCAGAGATGTCTGTGTTTATCTCCTCTGTTAATTTATGCAATCTTTGAGGGTAGTTTTGGTCATTCATCTTTATCCCCACTGCTTAATAGCATTATCTCACACATAGCAGCCCTTCAAATTTATGGAATGAACAGATATTTTAAACTTTTAAACTTTTAAATAAACGATATTTTAAACTTTTATTTCATGCTGATCTTCTCTTTTCAGGAGAAAGCCCAGATTATTTTCCTGAATTTAAATTTACACCAACCTAAGTTTCCTTGCTACCATAACTGTATTAGCATTTCTGGCATATCTAGGCTGCAGTGTATTTCATTAGTACCCTAGTTGGGAAAGGAAATATTTTATCTTGAAGGGAATATTATTTTCCTCTTTGCAAAATTTGTTTTTATCTCTTTATATATTGTCCTCTGAGATGAAAATGCTATCAGTTTTCAATACAGTTAGAAGTTCTGATGATGTAAATTTATTGCTGGACAATGTGAAGTACTTGCAACTCTTAACACTGAGAGTGTACAACTAAGTTAGCTTACAAGGAATGCCCTCGCCAAGAAACAGAATCCTCAAATTAGGCATCTGGCAGACACCCTATTAAACCCCAAAGAGAGAAATTTCACTTGAAAGATGATACAGTTTCAACACCCTAACAATCTGTATTTCTACTCTGTCAAAAGTACCTTCTATGCTTTCACTCAACTTGGGAGTTCAACATTCTTAGAAAATACCGCTGAGGACTTCTGGAATTTTCCTGTCATCTTTACTACAATGGGTATGAACTACTGATGTGGTCCTTCAAGACCACACAGGTATCTCCTTATTCAACTAAACGAGTTACCAATTATTTTCTATAGTGCTTGCAAATCAGTGAAAATATAATCACCATGAAAATTCAGAGAACAAAGCTCCCTTTTCTCACATACTTGATGCTGTGGTCAACACTGGTTCCTTAACAGCCAAAAGCTCTCATGCATCAGGGGCACTACTGACATGTTTGTTTTTTATGAGAATATCTCCTGTACAAGTCATTAGCATCCTTGCTCCACCCACTTAACACCCTCAGCCATGGTGATGAGCAAAAATTCTCTAAACTTTAAATAGAGACCCAAACACTGTATAGAAATCTTTCAAGATGCCCCATGTGTCTAAATGCGCACTTCAGAGCTGCGGGAACACTGTACTACCTCTAGCTGAAAACCACTAGTAAGTGCTTCAATGTTCCATCAAGAAGTAGTGATTCACTCCTCACCTAAGCTGGGTAAACGGGACACCAAGATGAATAAGACACAGCCCCTGTCCTTGGTTTCTAGTGATTCTCTTACTTTCTATCAGTAACGATATACTGGAACACTGAAAGGAACAGCCAAAAAGAATCTATCTGAAATGGGCCACACTAACACTCATTCTGGAACAAAGTATGAAAAATTCCCATTGACTTACGTATGCAAATATGTTTTGAATGAGCATAGTTTAGAAGAGTGGGCAAAATGGTGTGGGGGAAAAAAACAACAACAGCTTTTAGAGTCGGAGAAACCTAAGTTCAAATCTCAACCTTGAAACTTATTTCTTCCATGATTTGGGCTAAATCATTCTTCACTGGGAGTGGTATCACTCTACCTCCTCCCATGCACCTGGGTGGAGGTGTTTGGAATATCCCGATGACTGGAGAATGCTACTGGCAATTAGTGGGCGGGGTCATGGATGCTAAATGTCCTGCAAAGGACAGCAGAGTCCAGTTCACCAAAGAATCCTTCCACCCAAGATGCCACCAGTGTTCACTACTAAGAACTCTCCACCCTCAGTTTTCTCAATTGTCAGAATAGTGATCAGTATACTAACCTTCAAAGTTGAGGGTGAGGTTTAAATGAGATGCTGCAAGTAAAAGTACCCAACCCAGCAATATGTGTACAGTCTGCCTTGATAAATGCTGTTCTCACCTTACTGCCCCCCCCTCCAGAGTTAAAATGTCACACAGCGTTGCTTTTAAATAGGTCCACCATGTGTGATACAGCAAAGAAAGGGAGTAATCATTTCCCCCCAAATGGAGAATATTAATAGGCAGGTATCCTCCAAATTTGACATTCTCACAGTATCTGTTTAACAGGCTTTCACATAAGTAGTCTAACCTTTAAATCAAGAGCCAAAATCTGACCTAGCTCCAATCCTTACTGCCTCTTTCATTCTGTCCCACTAATGTATATTAAATTATATAGTCCCCAACAGATCATAACCTCCTATAGGCTCTTGCTCAACCTAGAATACCTGTTCCCTATTTCTATCTTACTGGCTAAGTTCTCTTATTAAAACACTACTAATGTCTCCAAGAACCAGGTAACAATCCCTCAACCATTAAGGCCTCCCTGCTATCCCCTATCATTTTTTAATTATTTTCATTGTTTATTCATTTTTTGAGAGACAGAGTGCAAGTGGGAGAGGGGCAGAGAGAGGGGGAGACACAGAATCTGAAGCAAGCTACAGGCTCTGAGCTGTCAGCACAGAGCCCAAAGCGGGGCTTGAACTCATGAACTGTGAGATCATAACCTGAGCCTAAGTCGGCCACTTAACCGACGGAGCCACCCAGGCATCCCCCCCCCCCTTAACTTCTAAGGAGTTCTTTCCTTATGTGCTCATAAATTGGTTTAAATATTATAGCAGTGGTTTGAAATAACTGGGATACACAAAGCTCAGAGTTTTCAAGTTTCCTATGAAAACTTCAGTTACATTTTCCTATCTATATAATCTAAAATAAATATAAGCACCTCCTGGATCTGGTCACCCAAGAAGAGTACTAACAAGCAATTCAAGTGTCCACACCTGAATTTGCATATATAACAGCGTTGATGTTTCCTGACCTTCTTTAATTGCCTAAGGTTAATGAGAACAAAACAGCAGCAAACTCAATAAATAAATGATGTGTTCACACCAAATGAAACCCAAATAATTTAGAGCACACCATAAAAGCAAAGGCTTTCCTATGGTTCAAAAAAGGAAATATTAGAAAACCTGAATCATGGCATAATCACAGCAACCCCCAAGGACCCTGTGTTTGTCCCAGTTGGTACCATCTGCATTTTGTGAGGAGCCAAAAAAGTGTTTTCAGGATAATGCTTAAAAATTGACTCTTATTGGTCTTATGTTTAATTTTCATTCTGTTCTTAAGGAATTTATGTCCCATTTTATATTTGTACATGCCTACATTATGTAAATAAAATTCATATAAACATCACTGGTAGTGAAGAAAAGGAAACTATACAAGTTTCAAGTTTGACAGAATGCTTTTCATTTCGAGTACACTGAAAAATCAGAACGCAGATATTAACCCTTAATGTATGTTAAGGGGACTCAGAGTTGCAGGCACAGCGTTGGACTTAATACTTGTTCACTGAACGAAAAGTAGTTATGGACTTGGGGCAAGTTTCCTTAGCTCTGTTTTCTATAATAAAATGAGGACGCTAATCGCAAAGGTGTGTCCAACCTCAAGTGTAATATTTTTTAAGTACTTCTACAAATTGTTAAATGCTAAATACATGATAGGTGCTAATATTATTGTTTACAAGCGGTCTTTTCAGCTTCTTACAGTTCCTTGAGAGAAGGAGCCTTTTTCCAGGCATCTTTACATCCTTACCACGCCAAGCACTTACATGTCTGCTGCTGGGATTCCTCACCACCCATATAAAATCACCCGTATAAAAGGTAAACTGGGCTCCCATTAAAACTACAATTTTTTTGCTGCCTTTAAGAGCCAAAATGTCCCTTCATTTTGAAATAAGAGCACAGTGACAAACTGCAAATCTGTTTCCAAACTTGTAAACACCAGGGTGTTGTGTTACTAGGACACTGGGTACTACTAAGAGTTTCCATTTGTTTCATTAAACTTTCAATAAAGGCTTTGTATGTGTTTATATTCTTGAAAAGAAAGATTTAAGCTCATTTAAAACATAAAACGCCCACAGAAAGGATTATCTGCTATCCCCTTAACACTGGGAAAGTTCTACAAAGATGAAGACAAAATTAGTGTTCACATAAGCACTATTAAAATTCTCAGTGTCAAAAGGCCAGTGTGTGCCTATCTGGAGATAATGAGAATGGAGAAGCGCTAAGCAGACAAGAGGCCAGCTGCTAGAGTGGTTAGCTCCAGAGAGAGGAAATTAGATCTGAGAAATGCCTAAAAAGCCAAAACAGGGCAGGAAGGCAGGCAAAGTTTCAGCACAATTCTGTTCTGACCCTGAAGTTGGCCAGCCTATTCCCTTCTAACACTGACTCAAGTTTCCAACTTTTGCTAAGACTACTTGGGATTTCTTTTAAACACTGCTTTCGTACTATCCAACATTATTAGTGTCGTTGCAGTGATGGCAGGCACCTCAGGCTGTCTGCCCCCACCAGATCTGACACTCTGGTTGAGCCCCGTCAGACTTCGAAACTATTTTTAACTACTGTGTAACTATGAATTTTAAGTTCCCCCTTAACAGGGCCACAATAGCTGAAGCTTCCCAGGAAAATCTACCAATTACAGGAGCTGTCTTGGAAAGATGTGGCATTAACAAACATTCGTAATGGACACGTTTCAAAAGGAGGGAAACTGAGGCACACATAAGCGACTAGAACCAAATCACGAGACCTGAATACTAATGAAACCAGCTCGGTCACAGTTCTGCTTCCTATCCATTTTCCTCTGAAGTCCTCCACGAAGTCTTTAAAATCTGAAGTAAACACAGCTTTCTAGAAAGCGTCCTTCCAATCAAAAGGGATTACACTCTTCCGGTGCAGTTTGGAAGAGCAGAGACTATAAGCTTGTCTTCTCACCAAAAGCTTAAAACAGCGAGATGTATTTGACCCCTCTTCCCTCTGAGCAGAAAAAAGAGGCTCAGGAACGGGCATTTTACGGAGACCCGTCTAAAAAAAATAATCGATTTTACAGCAGGTGGAGGAACGAGGAAAGACTGCAGAGAAGGGGCACGTTATCCTTGCTGAAACCAAGACAGCTGAGTCCTGGTTTCTGGAATCTGTTGGCGAACTTGAGGCAGATGTTCCCAAAGAGACATGAGAAAGGGCGGCATCATTTAAATGTCCAGGCAAAATGGTAAATAAAACTAGCGAGGTTTTGTATTTTGACGAAGTCTTGGGAACTCGGTATCACATTAAAAAAAAAAAATCATTTTGAGGAAATTGAAACAGGATGGCAAAACATCTGAGAGGGTGGCGCTCCAACGCTTTACCTTTCCCCCACGAGTGGTTTCGGATGGCGCCCTCTCCGCCCCGGCTGGTGGCTCGGCTCGCTCACAACTGTTTCCCATTACTGCCGGCAGGACGCCGGGGGGACTCGCTTTTGCCACAGAACTTGGGAGCTCAGACGCCAGTGTGGAAGGGGAACAGAATCACGTTCCGGGAGGGGGAGTGGGAAGGAAGAGCGCCGCGCAGGCTGGGCCGGGTGGGAACGGGCTCCTCCGCGGGTCACGAACTTCACCCGGATTTACCCAAGGAAAGGGGAGTGAGGCGGCAAGGGGACCGGGCGAAGAGGAGGAAACTTTAGCAATGGAGAAAGGAGAACAGAAAGTGGCGAACGGAGCGCAGCCTGGCCCCAGAGCAGCTGGCTGCAGGCGGTCGGTCGGGCCAGGGGCCCCCGTCCGGCGAGTTCGCGCAGGACCCCCAGACGTCCCCCGCGGCTCCCACCTGGCGGCGCCCTGGCCTGGAGCGGGCGGCTGGCTCGTCCCCGACCTCTCCTCCTCGCCCTCTTCCTTGTCCCTGGAAGGGCTTCGGGGAGCGAAGAACCGGGAGAAGGTGTGCCAGGGGGCGCCGCCCCTCCTCCGGCCTCCAGACATGTCCCCTGCGCGGCTGCCGGTCCGGGGCGGTCCGCGGCGAACGGGTTTGGCGGTGTCCTACGCCGGGAGCCCGGCGTGGCAGGACCGGCGAAGGCAGGACAGACTGGGCGCGGGCAACCGGCGCGGCTCAGTCCATCCCGGGCGGGAGAGGCGCGGGCGCGATACGCACCCCGCGCGGCTGTTGCTAGCGCTGCACGCCGGCTCCTCCTCCCGCCCCCGACTAGCCCGCCCCCTGGGAGGAGCCAGAAGCCGCGGCACCGCCCCGAGTCTGGGCCCGGCGGGAGTCTGCGGGGCCCGCGGGGTCCCAGCTGGAGGCGGGAGCCTGAGATCCTGAGTGGGGTGAACGCGCAGCCTGGGACGCTGGGCTCCGGGTTTCCCGCCCAAAACAGTTAGGCTGTAGTCCTTTGGACTTTGCGCTCAGCTTTTACTCTGTATTACTGACTTTTCTATCCCTCAGGCAGTGAACGAAAACTGTACTCAGACTTTTAAAAGAAGTTGAACTCAAGTTTGTGACAACACCATGTAAACTGCGGTATCAGAGGGGCTTGGGCTTTTAGCTAGCAAACAGCTACTTCAAAAACACTTTCCACCAGGGCTGCAATAGAGATTACCCCATGGCGGGGTCCCAGAAGTGAAGGTGGGGCATAGGTGTCTGTGTAGGTCTGTCAACTCTTTTCTTGTTCAGTTACCTTATGTGTGGAATAACTTTTCCTAACCCCGATGCGCCTTAAATTTCTCACACTCCATGTTATATACGACTCTGAGAACCGTCTTGCAAAAACGACACTGATAAAAACGTGACTTAAATTTCTAAGTGTTTGTTGTTGAAATATATTCTACAGTGGTTACACAGACGTCACTGAAATCTGGAAACCAGTCTTTAAGATGGCTCAAAAACAAAAACAGTCTAAATACAGTAGTATGGAATTTATTAGTTTTTTTTTTATGTTTTACATACAGAAAGCCCTACATAATTAATGTATACATCTTGATGAGTTTGGAGATAAACGCACTCCTGAAACCATCATCACAATCTATGCCATAAACCACCAGAAGTTTCCTCTTGCCTTCTTACTATTTGATAACACTTTAACATACAACACAACACAAAAACTTCTTAGGAATTTTTTTAAGTGTACAATACAGTATTGTTAACTATAGGCACAATGCTGTACAGTAGAACTCTAGGAAGTACTCATTTTTCATAACTGAAACTTTGTACCCTTGAAGAGCTCTGTTTCCTCCTCCTTGCAGCCCCAGGGGACCACCATTCCCCTCTACTTCTATTAATTTGGCTATTTTAGATTCATCATATAAGTGTTATCCTGTAATATTCGTTCTTATGTGTCTGACTTATTAATACAGTAGATAGATATTCTTTTATTTTTATATCCTAGTAGCTAGCAGAGTGGCTAACATTGAGGCTCATTCACCGCAGGTATTTTGGTTTTGTTTACTCGTTTCTAAACTAAATTGCTCCTGAGATGGTGTAGAAATATTTACAGACATATTTACAAAGAATCAGACCTTTACTTGTATAAAAATTATATACCAGTAAATGAAATGTCCCAGGCAGTTTTGGCTTGGGAAGGGGAAGGAAGGTACCTTGGGGGTTATCCCTCCTCTAGCTTTGGGGTGCTGGAGAAGGTTGTTTATGAGTAAGTTGGACATCTATAAGCCCTGGTCATTTCTGCATCAGCTGGTGGCTGTTGAGCCTCTCTGCCTTCCCCCAGCGGTCTCCTAGAAGCACTCTAACCCCTCCTAACTGCAGCAGAGCCCAAGGCACTCACCCTAATTTGTTCTAGCTTTGATTTAACCCACCAAAGTTAAATCAGCCCAGTTTCCTTCAGCTGGATTCAGACTGACCAGTGCTTTCTCATTGGAAATATTTCCTCCTTTTCTGTGAGTCTGAGAAAATAGGGAAAAGCTGGAATAATACATAGGCCAAGTAAAGTTCCCAATTCTAACTTATCATTTGAGCAGAGAATCTCCATTAAATGCCAATTTACCAGAAAGCCCAGATGACATGAGAACAAAGAGAGTATGAAGCAAACTGTTCCCTCCAGCTAGAAGGCCCAGAGAATGATTTATCTCCCCAAAGGAATGTTAAGTGAGTACCAGATGTGTCCCCAACTTGTACTGTGAAAAGCAGGCCCTATACCCTAATGTCCACGCAGTAGGTAGATTGTTTGGAAGTCTTTCTGGGGATAGAAGTGGGTGGGATCCAGCAAGATTTAGTACTGAATTATGGTTTTAACTAACAATAGCTTTCTAAGAATAAGAATTTCTCTGAAAAATAGCTGTCAAGGAAAATACAGTGACAGTCCTATTTCTGCATTAGCCACTATCCTCGGTAAGTGAGAAGGCATCAGAATTGTAATGTGTAAACTCCTTCATAAAAATTTTCTACAGTGTTGGTGATGATAGGATAAGTAGTGGAAATAATGCTAATGTTCATCCAAATAGAATCCCTTGTATTAATGAACAGCTTGTAAATGTATAAGATAGTATAGATGTTATTAGAGGCCCCTAAAGTGAACATTTGGGCCAATATAGATCTATGATACTTTTATTTTTTCTCAAAAGCAACTCCTTTATGAAGGAAACAATATCTAATGATACTCTAATCTACATTCTATGGAGGAACAAAGCAGCACTTTGAATGAATTGTAAATATAAATGGTGCCTGGCTCCATTAAGGCAAGCTTTGTCAATGCAAGATTAGTTTAAAGCCATAAAAAAATGACCCTAGGGGCGCCTGGGTGGCGCAGTCGGTTAAGCGTCCGACTTCAGCCAGGTCACGATCTCGGGGTCCGGGAGTTTGAGCCCCGCGTCAGGCTCTGGGCTGATGGCTCAGAGCCTGGAGCCTGTTTCCGATTCTGTGTCTCCCTCTCTCTCTGCCCCTCCCCCGTTCATGCTCTGTCTCCCTCTGTCCCAAAAATAAATAAACGTTGAAAAAAAAAATTTTTTTAAAAATGACCCTAAATTTTCACTGACTTACTTTTCTAATATTTATCAGTTCTTAGATATCCTACATCCTGATATTCTGACTCATATTAACAAATTTCTGAGTACTAAGTTCTAACATTATATTAGGAAGTCTGTACAAATGAATTTTAGAGTTGCAAGGATGATAGAGATGAAAATTTAGCACAGTTCATTCACTCATTCAGTTCCATTTAGTGAAGGCCCACTGCAGAAGCATATTCGTTGTGAAGCTGATGAAGCTGAAGCCTCAAGACTCCTCACTAGCACAGTCTCTTCCAATGTGAACTCAGGAATGGGATCACATGGTCATGTGTTTTTTTGTGAAATTTATACAAGTAAATATTTTAACTGCAATTGATTAAGACACAATCTTTCCACTTGGGATTCCCACACCCCTACCCCCATCATTACACTTCTCCTAAAATCAGTTGATGTTGGATTTATTGGGAACATTTTGGCATCTTCTAGGGAATTTGAGTTGGATATACATTCAGTTTGGATTTAGTGATGTATATTTATCTGATTGTCAGTGTGTCCAAAATTTAACTAAATTACAGCTTAAATTCCAGTTTGTCCATTGTGCAACTCACCAAGCATTATAGCCAACATGCAGGAATAGAGGTCTTATCAAGATATAAACGTGAGGTCCCTGATGTTGAAAATGTGTGGGTAGTAGAGGTGAAACAAGATTTGAAATGTACAATAGGAAAAAGGGAATGTGGAAAATTATTCCAGGCATCAGAAGACAAAATACAAGAAGAATCACTTCCAATTGATGTGATTTCTGTCATAGCAGTAATATGTTCAATACTGCAGTGTATATAATTTTTATAACTGTTAATATATCAAACTTTTTTTTGAGGGAGAGAGCATGAGTGAGGGAAAAGGGCAAAGGGAGAGAGAGAGAGAATCTTCAGCAGGTTCCATACTCAGCACAGATTCCAATGTGGGGCTTGATCCTGAGCCGAAATCAAGAATCGGATGCTCAACCAACTGAGCCACCCAGATGCCTGCATCAAACTTTTTAAATGAAAATCATGTAACATAAAATTTATCAGAATTCTTCTTTGTAGGGCACAAACTTGTCACAGCACTACCGTGAGTGTGTGAGAGTGTTGCATGTTTACATACCCCTCCAATCAATAATACACTCAACCAGATGTATAGAAAGTGATATTAGAAAAACAATGTTAGTAGAACATGTGACTCTTGATCTTAGTTGATAGAGCATGTGACTTTTGATTTTGGGGTCATGAGTTTGAGCCCCATGGTGGGTGTAGACATTACTTTGAAAGTTTTTTAAAAAAAGAAAGTCATTGTCATATGAAAGACTATCAAAGGGTATACTATTGGGGTGCCTGGGTGGCTCAGTTGGTTGAGCATCCAGCTTCGGCTCAGGTGGTGATCTCGCGGTTTGTGAGTTCGAGCCCCGCCTCGGGCTCTGTGCCGACAGCTCAGAGCCTGGAGCCTGTTTCAGATTCTGTGTCTCCCTCTCTCTCTGCTCCTCCCCTGCTCATGCTCTGTCTCTCTCTCTCTCAAAAACAAACATTAAAAAAAATTCAAAGGGTATACTATTAAAAATAAAAGAAAAAAAGTATTAAAGAGGTATGCCAAGCAATGGAAAAATATATTGGTTTTCTAGACTTTGTGATTTAGTATTGTTGACTTTTTAAAATTGGTAATTTGCATGATTTATTTTTTCATCCATTTCTATATCTAATTTTCATTCTTAATTTTAAATCATTTTTCTTTTTTTTTTTAATTTTTTTTCAACGTTTATTTATTTATTTTTTTGGGGGGGGGGACAAAGAGAGACAGAGCATGAACGGGGGAGGGGCAGAGAGAGAGGGAGACACAGAATTGGAAACAGGCTCCAGGCTGTGAGCCATCAGCCCAGAGTCCGACGCGGGGCTCGAACTCACGGACCGCGAGATCGTGACCTGGCTGAAGTCGGACGCTTAACCGACTGTGCCACCCAGGCGCCCCAAATCATTTTTCTTTAAAAAGGACCCATCAAGTTGTAAAAATCTTCAGATACCTCAGAACCTCTGTCCCTAAGTGCCAAACTATGTGTCAGATGCATGCTTATTCTTAGAGATACTAAGATGAGTAAGATACTTTCCTTCAAGAGGCAAGTTTGATAGGAAAAACAGATGAGCAAAGAGGGTATAATAGGGAAATCTTTCTGTGAGCATACATATAGGATGGACCTCCATTATACTCTATAAGTTTCCAGCATGGTTCATAGAGGAAATGACTCTCAGCATGCTCTCTTACCTCCTGCGACCACCATGACTCCCACAAAAAGAATGCACTTCAGTAGCTTATTTGATACAGGAGAAAACCTGAAGCTCTTCACATGGTGATTCCCAAAGCATAAGCACTAAACTCAAAAGTATGAGAATAGACTAAAAGTGCTGATCCCTGAAGCATTTAAATAAGGATGCAAGTGTAGTTTAGAAATGCTAAGCTTTTTGTTCTGAAAAGTCCACCAGAGGGATAAGCTTCGGTATATATCTTAGAGCACAGTATTTACTATGTGGCAGGTGGCCCAGGAATATTAAGACAGCTGTCAACATCAAGGAAAGCACCAGCCCATGAAAAGCAAGCAGATGGATTGGGGCACTTCGCTAGCTGTCTCCTAGAATAATAGCTGTGCATGGCCAAATGAGGCAATGTCATGCTGCCCAGGGCAGCAAAAAGCTATTACTGGATATAAGCGCTCAATTAGGAGATGGGGCGGGGGAATATCCTCCCATTTCCTTTGTTTGCATAGCTCAAGTTTTCATTAAGAACCACAACAGCAAATAAGAAAGTGGGGGGGGGGGGGGGAGTGATGGGCGGGGAGAATAACGCTAGCATTTTGCATTCTGTTATATTCTGATTATCATGGTTTGTAACATGGGAAAATGCCTCAGTCTTACTGCTTCAATGGGAGCAGATGGTGAAATTTTTAAGTAATTGGTTATTCAGACTTCTAGGGGATGCATGAAGTTTTATTGTATTGTTTGTCTGGTTTTTATTTCTAGAACATGTGGAGATTGAGATCTTTCAAACACATATCTTTCAAGTTTAAAGTGAGATATGTTAGTCTGACCTAAATTACATTTACTCTTTTCTTCTCTTGATAACAATTGCAAAGAGAAATGAATTCTTTATAAAAATATAACATTAACAATTCAATATTTATTTCTCAAGCAGTGCCAAATTTGGTAATACTAAACCATTATATTCTAAAAAGTATAAAAATAGAGGAATTTCTTTAGCAAACACAGATTGAGATGTATGTCAAAATAGCTATTCATATCAACTCAGTTTAATGTGTCTTTTGAGTTAAATGCTGTCTAAAATACAAAGTCATATGTAGAATATTAACTTTTATTAATGCAGCTTCAAAAGCATGGCACACATAATGGCTCAGAATAAGAATTTACTTGTATATGAAAACCCCATTTCCGAATATTGTTTTCCCTAATTATTTCATCTGAGTATATAAGTACTATATTGTGCATATCTGATATACAATTTTAAATGAACCTATTCTTTAAAAAATAATTATTTACAAATTTCTGGACTGCACTTATTAGTGTTGATTGCAAATTTTATTAGGGCTTCATGAAAGAAAGCTTTAGAGTAAAATGATAATCGGCTTGTGAAATGGATTTCACTTTTTATTTGCAACATACATGTCCTAGAGTTCTCTTACTATGGACATGTTGTTCCCAGTTTGACTTGTTGCAAATGGTTTGAAAACAAGACATAGAGGCAGCTGTTATTGTGAGCAAATGTTTTGATTAGAGAGAGAAAGCAGCTGGAAGTGATATATGCTGTCATATAAGATGAACCAGTTTTCACGTCAGGACTTTACCTAACCAAAATTGAGATTAGCATTACTTCATTTTCATGAATTTTCTTTGTATAGAATGGAATAGAAGTGTATCCACTTTGCGTATAACCTGGAGTGATAAAGTACTGAATATATCACTGAATATAAAGTTGACATACTTATCTATGAAAATCTTACATGATCCATTATGAAATAATATCATTGAAAAACTTTCAAAAAATTATTTAAAAATACTGCTTAATGTAGTAACAAAAAAATCTGTATGAAGCTTATAAAACTAAGTGTTACTGTAGTGGATAAAATTTTGATTTTTTAGAAATGTAGCAAGTACGAGGGTACCTGGCTGGCTAAGCCTGTGAAGCATGTGACTCTAGATCACATTGAGTTCAAGTGCTATGTGGGGTACAGAGATTACTTAAAAATAAAATCTTAAAAAAAAATTAATGTAGCAAGTACATTTCTCAATAACTCCACTTGTATTTTAAAAGATTTGTATAAACTCATCAAACTATAACTTAACTGGTTTTGCAAATAATTAACAAAAGCATTCAACATCAAATATTTCATTCAGTCTATCCTCGCAATTGAATTCCTTCCTCACCTCTTCCAGTCAACTTTTTACTGGTAAAGAGAAAAAGGAGTAACCTATGACAAAAGGTAAAACTGAATTCAAAAAGTTACAATAGGAATATTTTCACTCAAATATGGAAGTAAAATAATTGTCATAATTTCATATTAATAACCATCTTAAAATTGAGTCATGCCTGTATTCTATCTTCTACTTTTTGTTTCAGCTCCTCAAATAAGCACTTCTAGGTAGTCAGTTTCCATTATAAATCATTTGGCTTACTTCTCATACAGGTAAATGTACTGACATACTTTGAATGACCAAGTCTGGAAGACACTTAAATGACTGTTTTTTGAACCTCACAGTTGGTATTAAACTCCACTTCAAATGATCTATCATGTATATTATCAAATGAAGTAGCTGACCGCACCACAGTATAGAATTTGCCTCCATAAAATTATCAACCACCTGCAACCTGAGGGAAGGGGAAATTAACTTACTTATTTAAAATTCTGCCATTTTCATTCCAGTTCTTCCTACCACTTAAGTATATTCTATAGGTATATTTGGTCTGGATAGCTTAAATAAAACACAATCTAGCTTAGAAAAAAAATATCTTTAAAGAAAATGTAACAAGTAGCTATTTGTTGGCAAAACTCCTTAGTTGGTCAGGAAGGTAATCAGAGAACTTTAAAAAAAAAAAAAAAAAGGACATGTTTACTGAAAAGCCTGTTAATCAGTCTACATTTCAGAAACACAAAACAAAACCAAGAAAATAGAAAATTCTGAAATACATAAATAGAATTTAAAGATTATTGACCTAGTATTCATGACTCTAGTATTAGCTGCTTCAAATTTCCTTAGGAGAGTTGGTAGGAGAAATATACATTTAAAAAATAAAAGAAAATATTTCATTTACAAAGTTATTTTATAGTCTTCTGCCCATTCACTAACCTCTTATTAAATACTTCTAGGCCCTATGTTTGGTGACTGGAATCAACCATCAACAAGCTCAGTCTCTGAGATGGAAATAGAACTAAGCAAAAGTTACAAATTACAAGACAATGTGATAATAGAAACATGTACATGGGAAAAGGGACAAGAAAGTGCCTAACTGTATCACTTGGGCAGGCTGTACTTGGGGTCAAGGATAGATTTCACAAATCTCAGCTCCAGAAGTATAGATCATACAGTCCCACAACTACAACCAGTTTCATACACCTGTTGTTATATATTTATATTATAAATCTATGTTAGATAAAACTAGATACATTTATAATCAATTAAATTTACAATTAGATAAAATCTATATTAGATAACAAGCAATATTAAAGTCCATAGGAGTGTACACAATACTAGCCCAACAATGGACACATAATTAATATTTACTGTCTGATTTAGTGAGAAAACATTGCAGTAAATGAGTGCTACTACATTGTGAATCATCAAATACTATGTGTAACATAAGGATATTCAAAAGCTTTGGTATGTTAATATGAAACTACCTTTAAGTGAACTCTTTGCTACATTCTTTAAAATAATTGCATAATTGGGGTGGCTGGTGGCTCAGTCAGTTGAGCATCCAACTCTTGATTTCAGCTCAGGTCATGATACCAGGGTCATAGCATCAAGACCTGCGTTGGGCTCCATGCTGAACATGTAGCTTAAGATTCTCTCTCTTTCTCTCTCTCTCTCCCTCTGCCCCTCTCTCCCCTTGCACTCTCTCTCTCTCTCTCTCTCTAGAATAAAAACAAAAAGAAAAATTCGTAACAAATAAAATAATTACATAATTAAAAGTAAATGACAATGATAAGGTATGAGAAATATGCAGGTAGAGAAACTGCTACACAGATTCTAATACGACCTACATAATTTGAGTTTACAGCTGCCAATTACTGACAAAGGCAGGTTAGACCAGTAAATCAGGCAGGAAAGATCTTACTACTAACCAACTATCTAATTTAGGACCCAAATCAAGTATATGCAAGAATTAGTTTGACATGTGTGACATTCTTATATCAATTATGTTTCTCATAGCTATTACCTTGGATTCACTCTAAAAGTTGTCAAATTGATGTTATTAATATTGTAAAATCCAGAAAGTCATGTGATCCATCTTTATGATTAGTGGTTATTTTTCCCCCTAAAAAATTGGCAGTAGTACTGTATTTTCTAATATTATATCTTTAAATTTCAAGAATTCTGTAATTCATAGAAGTATATTCACATTACCAAGCTAGTTGCAATTATCAACATATTCAGGTAGTCAATTTTTATATGAGTGATGCAATTTCAGACCTTTTTTGAAAATAAATTACTCATCTACTGTATTCTGTTCTGGTTCCTCTCATGGAGAATGCCATTTGCTCTATATTGCTATTTCATATAAAATTATTTTTATCTACAGGTAATTTTTATTTTGAAATTATTTAATACCTACTGAGAAATTACATGAATAGTACAGAGATCCTTTTATTTAATGAACCATTTGAAAGTATGTTGTCAAAATGATGTCCTAACACCCCTCAATAGTTTGATGATACTTAACATGGCCATTGTCCTAAAATCCTAAGTAACCAAAATATAACCCTCAAAATCAAGAAATTAATGTTAATACTACCATCCTAGCCTCAGACACCATTCATGTTTTGCCAATTGTCTCATCAATGTCTTTCATGGCAAAGTGATCCAATCCAGAATCACATATTACATTTAGTTGTCATGTCTCTATAGTCTCCTTTATTCTGGAAAAGTTCCTTGGTCTTTTTTTGACTTTCATGGTTGTGAAACTTTTGAATATTAAGGGCCAGTTTTTTGTTTGTTTTGTTTGGTTTTGTTGTTTGGGGGTAATGGGGACATCTCTTCATTTGGTATGCACAGTGTTTCCTTATGGCTAAATTCAGCCTATGAGTTCTTGGCAAAAATACACCAAAAGTAATGTTATATTCTTCTTGTGGCTGGTAGTACATGATTTTAATTTGTCCTATCATGGATGATGTTTGCTTGGGTCAGTTGAGTTCTATTTTAATTTATTGGCATTTTAACATACGTTTTACATTTTTTAAATAGTTGCTCTGAGGATTATAATATACATCCTTAATTTTCACTACTAGAATTAATATTCTATCACTTCATGTACAACATAGTTTTACAACTGTTTAGATCCTTTATGATTCACCCTATCAGTTATACTGCAGCTGCCATATCTCATTTGCATTACATCTACATATATTATAAACCCCACAATATAGTATACTTTTTGCTTCAGACATTCACATGTACTTTAACGACATTAAAGCAAAAAAAAAATTTTTATATTGACCTAAATATTTACCATTTCATTGGTTTTCATTGTTTCCTGAAAATTAGTTTCTCTTTAGTATCATTTCCTTTTAGCCTGAAGAATTTTCTTATTGGTAGTGCAAAGCTGCTGGTGAATTTTTTTTCTTAGTTTTCAATCTTATTATTCTGGATCAACTTTTTTTTTTTTTTCAACATTTTAAAGATATTGTACTACTGTCTTCTAGCTTAGATCATTTCTGGTAAGAAATCCACAGTAGTTTATATCACTCAGTATAGAAGGTGGATTCCCTCCACCTGACCCTGGATATTTCTGAAATTTTCTTTGGTTTTCAACCATTTGCTATGATGTACCTAGGGGTTTTGTTTGTTTTGTTTTGTATTAACTCGTTGGGCATTTGCTGAGCTTTTTGAATCTATAAATTATGTGTTTAATTCAGTTTGGGAAATTTTTAGCCCTTATTTCTTTAAAAATTTATTTTGCCCCATTCTCTCTTTCCTTTCTCTGTGGGACTCCCAACTACACACATACACACATATAACTTTTCATATGATGCCACGGAATCCTGAGGTTCTGTTTTGTTTTGTTTTTTCCATATTTCTCTTTCTTCTCCACATGGGAAAATTTCTTTTGATCTATATCTTCAAGTTTGCTGATTATTTCTTCTGTCATTTTCATTCTACTGTTAGTCTATGTAGTGGTTTCTTAGTGTCCGATATATTTTTTAGTTCTAGAATTTCTTTTAGTTTTCTTTTATATTTTCTATTTTTCTGTTGAAAATTTCCATTTATTATAAGAATTTTTTCTTTTATCTCACTGAGATAAATTACTAAGCTGCCTTAAAGTCCTTACCTGATCATTTAAGTCATCTGTGTTGACCTCTATTAGCTTTTCCTTTGAAAATGAGTCATTATGTCGAGTAAATTTAGATTGTCTCTTAGATTTTGAATGCTATGCTGTGTAGACTGTGGATTCTATCATGTAATTCGAGAGAGTGTTGTCATTTTTATTTTATAGGGACATTAAATTGTTTAAACTGAAACTGCAAACTTGCCCTTGTTGATTGTGGACAGCAAATCAAATCTTATTTCATTGTTTTAGTTGTAGCTGTAAGCTGCTTTGAGTCTGCCCGCTGTTTGTTCCTGGTTTGGGACTCAGCCAGAGACTTGGGGATGTTTATACTTAGAATTTTAGACTCCTATTCTCTGGATCTATCCTTTACTAAATGTTCCTCCGTTTACTTTGCAGTGGCTTTGGTTGTCCCATGATCTTTGTCCTCTTTTCTTTTTTTTTTTTTTTTAATTTTTTTTTTTTCAACGTTTATTTATTTTTGGGACAGAGAGAGACAGAGCATGAGCGGGGGAGGGGCAGAGAGAGAGGGAGACACAGAATCGGAAACAGGCTCCAGGCTCTGAGCCATCAGCCCAGAGCCCGACGCGGGGCTCGAACTCACGGACCGCAAGATCGTGACCTGGCTGAAGTCGGACGCTTAACCGACTGCGCCACCCAGGCGCCCCTGTCCTCTTTTCTTCAGGGCAAAATATAGTAGATTTTCTATCATAGGTTTAGCAGCCCAGAATTTTAGCTGTGACTGTGACCTGTTCTCAGAATTGGAGCCTCAAAATGGAGTTGCCTGGATGGCTCATTTGGTAAAATATGAAACTCTTGATCTCGGGGTTGTCAGATCAAGCCCCACTGTGGGCATAGAGCTTACTTAAAAACAAAAAAACAAAACAAAACAAAAAACCACCTCAAAACTCACCCAATGCAGTGCTGCCTTCTAAGTTTCAGCTCCCTTCCAAAATATGCCAGCTTCTGTTCATTCTCAAGAACCTTCAGGTAGTTGGATTTTTTTGTTGCTGCCCAGCATTTATAGTTTTCTGTAGGAGGGTTGGTCTACCAGCAACCTATTTCTTTATACCAGAATCATCATACAGTCTAAGCTTATTTTTAAAACAATGAAAAAGATCATATCCTACTATCCCAGTACCTCATGGTTAGAAGCTTAAGAATATCATTAGGAATAGACATGAACATATAAAAAATAGTTAATCACAGAATAATTTAATATTTTGTTTAAGTTAACACAGCATTAACCTTCACTAACATTCCAATTTTATTTCCTTATTATGCTCCCAAAATCTGTGAACCAGGGCAAAAATTACATGTATTGGCTTACATATTAATTAATTCAACAAATATGGGCCTAAAATGTATGGTGCAGTATCTTACGCACTTGTAATGCAGTATGTAACAAATTTTCTGCACTCATGGTGTTTATATTCTAGTGTGAAAGACCAACAATGAATATACGTAAGTATATATAATAATACCAAGTCATGATACAGTGCAATAAGAAAAAATAAGGCAGAATGAAATAGGGGAAAGGGATGGATTTGCTCGTTTGAATATAATAGAGATGACAACTCTGAGGAAGTGACTTGAGTGAAATGAGGCAGTGAGGTATGCAAGGATCTAAGGAAGGGCATTCCAGCTAGAAGAAAGAATATAACGGTGTTGAGATTAGAAAGAGTGGCTCATTTGGTAAATAGTAAGCTGGAGTGCAGTAAGTGAGGGCAACCAGTTATTAGGAAAGAGGCTAAAGATATAGCTAGAACATGTTAGATAGGAACCCTTGTAGACTCTGGCAATATTTTGGGGTTTATGTGATGAAAGCTATTGAAAGGTTAAGGATAGAGTGATATGTTTTATTTTTTAGAAACAAAAATGACACTGCTTGCTGTGTAGGAGAACAATTGTTGTTGAGGTTAGAAGGGAGCAGAGGGTCTAACTAGGGAGTGAGTTTAGAGGTCTAGACAGGAGTTTATGGTAGTTTGGACCAGAGAAATACTAATGGAGGAGGTGTGAGGTCAGATTCTAGACTTTTAAAATACAGAATTTGCTGATGGATTGCAAGAGGGACATGAGAGGAGAAATTATATCTCTTCTTCATGTTTTGTTATGGATTATTTATTTTGAGAGAGAGAGAGAGAGAGAGAGAGAGAGAGAGCATGAGTGGAGTAGGGGCAGAGAGAGAGAGGGAGAGAGAATTCCAAGCAGGCTGTATGCCATCAGTGCAGCGCCCAATGGGGCTTGAGCTCATGAACTGTGAGATCATGACCTGAGCTGAGACCAAGAATCAGACGCTTAACTGACTGACCCACCCAGGTACCCCTGATGACTGATTTTTGCATAATGGGTAATTTGCATTATCATTTTATTATTTTACTTTGCTATCAATGAACCCAGTTTTAGTCACTGATACCTTATTTTAGTTGGCTAAATGAACTAATGCAAGTCAGTACATATAGGATATTCTTCCTACATTAATTCACAAATTGAATGGAATATTGATTATAATGGATAAGTTCTTGTGATTTTGGCAAGCTTATATAACTTAATACTGTGATTACTCACTTCTCCCACTTTTCTTTATATACCCTACTGTAAATTTTAGAATTGTATACAACATGATGCCATTTTGCCTTTACTTAACAGCAGGAAATGAAATTATCAGTACTATTGAAATACAGCCATGTCAGATTTACAAAACATGCCAATGTGAAATTAAAAGCACAGAATTTTAAAAATTTTGGAAACCTCATTAACAGTTTTAAATATATTATCTTGGTATTTTCAGATGATGAATGTTCTATGAAACTTTAGGATATCACTTGTATTAACTTATAATTTCTACTTTTAAATTAATTTTGTAAAAGATCACCTTTTTTTCAGTGTGCTACATCTGTCTTGATTCAAACATATATACATGCATGTGTGTTTACATAGGTATCTTCACACACCCACATTGACGAAAACAGAAGGAGAAAAAAGAAATAATACAATATTGTGGTTTACTACCTGTTTTCAGTTCTTAGGTATAATTTCTAAATAGTTCATTTTACCATGGCTGGTCAAAGCCCTAGAAAAGTACCCCCAGCCTCCTGAATACTTACTGGTTGCCAAAAAAAAAGCTGGTTTTACGATACAGAGTGTCTTGTATTCTAGTAGTGAGAATTACCTAATAACTCGATCAAGATCAGGAGATGAGAGAATATGTGGATCAAAGCAAGGTCCACCCAAGGCCTAGAACCCATTTCACAGCTATGGCAGTTATGTTTTGTTTTCAAAGAGCCAGCTTGTGGTTTTATTTATTTTCTCTATTGTGTTTTTAGTATCATTGGTGTCTACTCTAATCTGTATTATTTCTTTCAATCTGCTTGCTTTAGGTTTGCTCCTCTTTTTCTATTTCTTAACATAGAAACATAATATTGACTTCAAATCTTTCCTATTTTTTCTAATTTAATGCTGTATATTTAATTCTATATATTTCCTTAATATATATGCTGTTAACTACAGCTTCCAAATTTTGATGTGGTGCATTTTAATTTTTGTTTAGTTACAAATATTTTTTTAGTTTCCCTTGAATCATCCTCTTTGAACCTATGGATTGTTTAGAAGTGTGTAATTTCTAAGTAGTGATTTTTTAATGTTTATTGATTTCTAATCTAATTCTTTCATGGTCAGAGAATGCACTTTGAATGGTTTCAACAGTTTTGAATCTATTATGGCTTGTTTTATGACTTGGTGAATATTCCATATACACTTGAAAAAAAGTGCTACTCTGATGTTGGATTGAGTGTCCTATGAATGTCATTTAGACCTAGCAGGTTGATGATACTTTCAGTTCTTATATCCTTGATGATATCTGTCTACAGGGCCTATCCATTATTGAGAGAGAAGTATGGAAGTACCCAACTATAGTCATGGATAGATTTCTTATAGTTCTGTCAACTTTTCTTCATGTATTCTGAAGAAATGTTTAGGTAAGTGCACATTTAAAATTGTTATCTTCTTGGTGACTTGACCCTTTATTACTAAGTAATGGCCATCTTTATTCCTGGTGATTTTCCTTTCTCTGAAATCTACTTGGTCTGATATTAATATTGCTACTCCAGCTTTCCTTTGAATAGTGTAATGTTTTTACAGTAAGTCTTTTCTTATCTTTTTACTTACTTATATCACTATACTTGCAGTGAATTACTTACAGAGAGCATATAGTTCAGTAATGTTTTTATCCATTCTTTTCTTTTAATTGGTGTGTTTACACCATTTACATGTGAAATGTATTTTTTATTTTAGAGAGAGAGAGTGAGTGGTGGAGAGGGGCAGAGGGAGAGAGAGAGAATCTCAAGAAGTCTCCACACTCAGTGCAGAGCCTGACATGACGCTTGATTCCACAACACTGGGATCATGACCTGAGCTGAAATCAAGAGTTGGATGCTCAACCAACTGAGCCACCCAGGTGCCTCTGCACCATTTACATTTATTATTGATAAATTATTGATATGTTATTATTGAATTATTGATATGTTTGGATTTAGGTTAGGTCTCCCATTCTGTTTTCTGTTTGTTACCTCCACATTTTGTTTACTCTGCTTCTTCTTCTATGCCTTCTTTTGGATAATTTGAACACATATCAGTGTTCCATTTTAACTTATTTATTACACTGTTGACTATATTTCTTTGTATAGTTTTTTTTAGTGCCTTCTTTAGATACTACAACAACCAGGAGCACCTGAATTGGCTCAATCGCTAGAGTGTGGCTCTTGATCTCAGGGTGAGTTTGAGCCCCACATTGGGAGATTACTTAAAAATTTCTGTAAAAGATATTACAACAACCATACTTTTCACAGTCTACTTAGAAAAAAATGCCACTTCAAGAATTATGTGGAAAGAGCCATATTTGACCCTATATTCTCCCCCTTTATTTTGTAGTTGTATTGCACATTACATCTATATAAATTAAAACCCCCATAACACATTTTTTAAATTTTTTTAAATTTTTTTAATGCTTATTTATTTTGAGAGAGAGAGTGAGTGGGAGAGGGGCAGAGAGAGAGAATCCCATGTGGGGCTCAAAAACATAAACTGTAAGACTATGACTTGGGCCAAAATTAACAGTAGTATGCTTAACTGACTAAGCTACCTGGGTACTCCATAACACATTTAAAAATTTTTTTTTTAATTTTATTTATTTAGAGAGAGAGCATGTGAGCACGCTGCCAGCATGGAGCCCAATATGGGGCTTGATCCCATGAACCATGAGATGATGACCAGAGCCTCAATCAAGAATCAGACACTGTTGGGGCGCCTGGGTGGCGCAGTCGGTTAAGCGTCCGACTTCAGCCAGGTCACGATCTCGCGGTCCGTGGGTTCGAGCCCCGTGTCAGGCTCTGGGCTGATGGCTCAGAGCCTGGAGCCTGTTTCCGATTCTGTGTCTCCCTCTCTCTCTGCCCCTCCCCCGTTCATGCTCTGTCTCTCTCTGTCCCAAAAATAAATAAAAGTTGAAAAAAAAATTAAAAAAAAAAGAATCAGACACTGTTAAGTGACTGACTAAGCCACCCAGGCGCAACCCCCCATAACATATTTTTAACTGTCAAATATGTTTTAAAGAACACAGGATGTTAAGTTTCCTTCTGGTATCATTTCCCTTCTGTTTAGAGAATTTCCTTTAGCAATTCTTCTAGAGCAGATTTGGTGGCAATAAATGCTCTTACTTTTTGTAATTCTTAGAGTGTCTTTATTACATCTTTATTCTTGAAGGATATTTTTGCTGGACATTATTCCATGTTTATACTTTTTTTTTAAAGCACTTAAAAAATAGCGTACCATTTCCTTATGGCCTCAATGATTTCTGATGAGAAATCAGCTGTCGTTTGAATTGGTATTTCCCTATAAATTATGTGTCATTTTCTCTAGATGTTTTCAAGCCCTGCTTCTGAAATCTGTATGCTATGTCCTTAATGAAATTTGGGAAGTTTTTCATCATTATTACTTAAAATACTTCTTATGCTCCTTACTCTCTTCTCCTTCTGGGATACTGCTTATATGAAAATGGACTTTTTGATGTTATCCTACAGTTCCATAAGGCTCTATTTTTTAAATTCAATCTTTCTTTCTATTATTCAAATTGGATGATTTCTATTAATCTACCTTCATGTTCATGGAGTCTTTCCTCTCATTTTCATTCATTTTTTAAATCTTTTTAAAAAAATGTTTATATAATTTTGAGAGAGACAGAGTGTGAACAAGGGAAGGGCAGAGAGAGAGGGAGACACAGAATTCAAAGCAGGCTCCAGGCTCTGAGATGTCAGCACAGACGAACTGTGAGATCATGACCTGAGCCAAAGTTGGACGCTTAACTGACTAAGCCACCCAGGCAACCCTCATTGTTTTGTTTTGTTTTGTTTTAAATTTTTATTTTAATTCCAGTTAGTTAACATATTGTGTTAGTTTCAGGTGTATAATAGTTTCAGGTGTATACAACAGTTCCATACCTCAACCAGTGCTCATCACAAATCTCCTTAATCTCCATCT
This sequence comes from Herpailurus yagouaroundi, assembly GCF_014898765.1. Lineage (NCBI taxonomy): Eukaryota > Metazoa > Chordata > Mammalia > Carnivora > Felidae > Herpailurus > Herpailurus yagouaroundi. The sequence continues at coordinate 46,500,273 of NW_024412403.1, read as the reverse complement.
TCTTAACCCAATCCCCTACACTCCTCCCCTCTGGTAACTGTCAGTTTGTTCTCCATAATTAAGAGTCTGTTTCTTGATTTGTCTATTTCCCTTTGCTCATTTGTTTTGTTTCTTAAATTCCATATATGGGTGAAATCATATGGTATTTGTCTTTCTCTGGCCAACTTATTTCACTTAGCATTATACTCTTTAGCAAATGGCAACATTTCATTCTTTTTGTGGATGAATAATATTCTATTACACACACACCCCACACCTTCCTTATCAATGGACACTTGGGCTGCTTCCACATCTTGGCTATTGTAAACAATGCTGCTGTAAACATAGAGGTGTATGTATCCATTTTAATTCATGTTCCTGTATTCTTTGGGTAAATACCCAGTAGTGTGATTGCTGTATTGGAGGGTAGTTCTATTTTTAACTTAAAAAAAATCTTTATTTATTTTTGAGAGAGAGAGAGAGAGAGAAAGACAGAGAGACAGAGAGAGAGAGAGAGAGTATGAGAGGGGTAGGGGCAGAGATAGAGTGGGAGACATAGAATCCAAAGCAGGCTCCAGGCTCCGAGCTGTCAGCACAGAGCCTGATGTGGGGCTTGAACTCATGAATCGCAAGATCATGACCTGAGCAGAAGTCGGTTGCTTAATTGACTGAGCCACCCAGGCACCCCTATTTTTAACTTTTTGAAGAAACTCCATACTGTTTTCCACAGTGGCTGCACTAGTTTTCATTCCCACCAACAATGCAAGCGGATTCCTTCTTCTCCACATCCTCCCCAACACCTACTGTTTCCTATGTTGTTGATTTCAGCTATTCTGACAGGTGTGAGGTGATCTTGTAATTTTGATTTGCATTTCCCTGATGGTAAGTGATGATAAGCATACTTTCATGCATCTGTTGGTCATCTGTATGTCTTCTTTGGAGAAATGTCTGTTCATGCCTTCTGCACATTTTTAAATTGGATTATTTGTTTTTTGGGTATTGAGTTGTATAAGTTCTTTATTTTGTATACTAATGCTTTATTGAACATGTCATTTGCAAATATTCTCCTATTCCATAGGTTACCTTTTAGTTTTGTTGATTGTTTACTTTGCTGTGCAGAAGCTTTTTATTTTGATATAGTCCCAATAGTTTATTTTTGCTTTTGTTTCCCTTGCCTCTGTAGTCATATCTAAAAAAAAGTTGCTATGGCTGATGTCAAATAAGTTACTGCCTGTGTTCTAGGATTTTAATGGTTTCAGGTATCACATTTAGATCTTTAATCCATGTTGAATGTAATTTTGTGTATGGTCTAAGACAGTGGTCCAGTTTCCTTCTTTTGCATGTTGCTGTACAGTTTGTCCAACACCGTTTTTTGAAGAGATTGTCTTTTTTCCCATTGGATATTCTTTTCTACTTTGTTGAAGATTTGTTGGCCATACAGTTATGGGTTTATTTCTGGGTTTTCTTTTATGTTCCTTTGATCTCTGTGCCTTTGATTTTTGTCCCAGTACCATACTAGTCTAATTACTAAAGCTTTGTAATATAACTTGAAATCCAGAATTGTGATGCCTCCAGCGTTGCTTTCTTTTTCAAGATTGTTTTGGCTATTCAGGGTCTTTTGTGATTCCATACAAATTTTAGAATTGTTTGTTTTAGTTCTGTGAAAAGTGTTGGTATTTTAATAGAGATTGCATTAAATGTGTAGATTGCTTTGGGTAGTACAGACATTTCAACAATATTTGTTCTTCCAATCCATGAACATGGAATGTCTTTCCATTTCTTTGTATCATCTTCCATTTCTTTCATCTGTGTTTTATAGTTTACAGAGTACAGGTCGTTTGCCTTTTTGGTTAGGTTTATTCCTAGATATCTTATTATTTTGGGTGCAATTATAAATGGGATTGTTTTCTTATTTTTTCTTTCTGCTGTTTCATTATTGGTGTATAGAAATGCAACAGCTATACACTGATTTTATATCCCGCAACTTTACTGAATTCATTTATCACTTCTAGCAGGTTTTGATGGAGTCTTTTGGTTTTCTCTATATAGTATCATGTCATCTGCAAACAGTGAAGTTTTACTTCTTTCTTACCTTTACCTCCTTCCTTACCTTTAATACCCTACTTGCATCAATCCACAGATCATCTAAACAGAAAATCAACAAGGAAACAATGGCTTTGAATGACACACAAAAACAGATAGATTTAACAGATACATTCATTCAGATCACTCCATCCTAAAACAGCAGAGTACACATTCTTTTCAAGTGCACACATGGAACATTCTCCCAAATAGGTCACATATTAGCCCACAAAACCAGCCTCAACAAATTCATGAAGATCAAAGTCACCTTTTCTGACCACATACTATAAAACTAGAAGTCAACCACAAGAGAAAAATCTAGAAAGACCACAAATACATGGAGGCTAAACAGCATGCTACCAAACGATAAATCGGTCAACCAGGGAAAAACAAAAGAGAGAGAGAGAGAGAGAGAAGAAGAAATAAAAAAAAAAAATACATGGAAACAAATGAAAATGAAAACACAATGGTCCAAAACCTCTGGGATGTAGCAAAAGTGGTTCTAAGAGGGAAGTTTATAGCAATACAGGCCTATCTCAAGAAATAAGAAAAATCTCAAGTAAACAACCTAACCTTACACCTAAAGTTGTTCGAGAAAGAACAAACAAAACCTAAAATGATCAGAAGGAAGGAAATAATAGAGTAGAGCAGACATAAATGATATAAAAACTAAAAAACAATAGAACAGATCAATGAAATCAGGAACTGGTTCTTTGGAAAAGTCAGTAAAATTGATAAACCTCTAGCCAGACTTCTCAAGAAAAAAAAGAGAAAGGACTCAAAATCACAAATGAGAGAGGAGAAATAAAAACCAACATCACAGATATACAAACAACTATAAGAGGGTATTATGAAAAACTATATGCTAACAAATTGGACAACCTAGAACAAATGGATAAATTCCTAGAAACCTATAAACCAAAACTGAAACACAAAGAAATGGAAAATTTGAACAGACTAAGAAGCAGTAAAGAAATTGAATCAGCAATCAAAAACTCTCAACAAACAAAAGTCCAGGGCCAGTTGAAGAATTCTACTAAACATTTAAAGAAGAATTTATACCTATTCTTTTCAAACTATTCAAAAAAACTGAAAAAGGAAAACTTCCAAATTCATTCTATGAGGCCAGCATTATCCTGATACCAAAACTGGATAAAGAGACCACTAAAAAAGAGAACTACAGGCCCATATTCCTGATGAACATAGATGCAAAAATCCTCAGAATAGTAGCAAACTGAATTCAACCATACATTAAACAAAAATTCACCATGATCAAGTGGGATTTATTCCTGGGCTGCAAGGGTGGTTCAATGTTCATAAATCAATGAACATGATATATCACATCAATAAGATGAAGGATAAGAAGCATATGATCATTTCAATAGACGCAGAAAAAGCATTTGACAAAAAACAACATCCATTCATGACATAAACCTTGAACAAGTGGGTTTAGAGGGAACATTCCTCAACATAATAAAGGCCATATATGAAAACCCCACAGCTAATATCATCCTCAATGGGCAAAAACTAAGAGCTTTTCCCCTGAGATCACGAACAAGACAAGGATGTCCACTCTCACCATTTCTCTTCAACATAGTACTGGAAACCCTAGTCACTGCTATCAGACAACAAAAAGAAATAAATGCCATTTTCATTCTTTAATTGGACCTATTCAGTCAATTTTTATTCCAGCTATTGTACATTTCAGCTTTAAAATATTCATTCCTTTGTTGTTATATCTTCTAGTTCTATGCTGAGACTACCCATTTGTTTCAAGAATGTTCATCTCTACTTTGGGCATTTTTATAATAACTGTTTTAAATTCTTTTTTAATGTTTATTTATTTTTGACAGAGAGAGACACAGCATGAGTTGGGGAGGGGCAGAGAGAAAGGGAGACACAGAATCTGAAGCAGGCTCCAGTCTCCAAGCTGTCAGCACAGAGCCCAACGTGGGGCTCAAACAGACCACGAGATCATGACCTGCACCGAAGTCAGACGCTTAACCGACTGAGCCACCCCAGGAGTCCCAAAAGCTGTTTTAAAGTTAGATAAACATGTTAGGTATCTCCAACATCTGTGTTCCATTGGCATTGGCATCACCTGCTTTTTCTTTTCTCCTGTAAATGTTCCCTGGCTTTTGTATACTTAGTAATTTTGCATTGTATGCTGGGCATTTCGAATATTATGAGACACTGTTAATTAAATTCTATGGAGATTGTTGATAATTTTGTTTTAGCAGGCGTTCAACTTGGTTGAGTTCAAGGCACAAGTTCCAACTAGCTTCATAGGAATTATAGTTTCAATGTTATTTGTTTCCAAAAACCTCTAGTCCATGTGTGTGCCACCCAGTGGCCAATCTTGAATTTGGGTCATAGTCTATCCTATAGTTTGGTTCTTAAAGTCTACACATTATTTATACTCAGACCCACACTGAGGTTAAGGCTGAGAGTCTGTAAACAACTCTATGGTGTTGTTTTGCTGATCTCCTCCCTCTCCCAATCTTCCATATACTGTCCAGTTCCTGGGGCTCCCTTTTTTGATCCTCCAGCTAGAAAGCTGGTGCTTTATGCACCCTACTCTGCCATACTCTTGGAGTGTGCCCTTGTATGGCACCAAGCACTGGGAAAAGAGAACAAAGGGAATGAGCATTTGCTGCAACTTCTTGGGACCATAAAGACTGTAGAGGAGGGTTCATCTTCTTCAGAATTTTAGCTGTGAGTTCCCCAGTGCTGCTGTTGCTACTGTTGCTGCTGTTGAATAAATACCTGAGATTGGGGGCTGATGCACAACACAGTGTAGAAAAGAATGCAGTATTTCCTTAACTTTTGCTGATCATTAAAAACTTCTTTTCTACTCTTTGTGCTAGAATTTCTGCTGGAGCTCTGCACAGAATCACAATTCTGGGTTTGATGCAGCCTTAAGCCCAGGGAGTGAGGATACCACAGGAAAAATGGGCATAGTTACTGATAACTGGTGGCACATTAAATTCTGGTTTTCTTCAGTCTTCCTGCCATTATTTATTTCTCAGTCCTCAAGGTCCATGCATTCAAATAGGTAGTCTATGCAGGCTATACAGTTATATTCAGAGGGGAGACAGGGTGGAGTGTGCTTTCTCCAACTTACCCAGAATCAGAACTTCCAAGGTAGTTTTTGGTCAACTGATTATCACTATGATTACTTATGGGTGGCTTTTATGTTCTTCACAATCCTAGGTCTTGTGATGTAGATAGTGGGGGAGGCTATGTGGAGGTCAGAGTAGAAATATGTGAGAAATCTCTGATTTTCTACTCAGTTTGCTGTGAACTTAAATCTTCTCTAAAAATAAAGTCTATGTTAAAAGTGAAAAAAAAAGGGGCGCCTGGGTGGCGCGGTCGGTTGGGCGTCCGACTTCAGCCAGGTCACGATCTCACGGTCTGTGAGTTCGAGCCCCGCATCAGGCTCTGGGCTGATGGCTCGGAGCCTGGAGCCTGTTTCCGATTCTGTGTCTCCCTCTCTCTCTGCCCCTCCCCGTTCATGCTCTGTCTCTCTCTGTCCCAAAAATAAATAAAAACGTTGAAAAAAAATTAAAAAAAAAAAAGTGAAAAAAAAATATCAGGGGAGTGCTTCTCAGACTTCAGTGCATGTGTTTTACCAAAGGTGACTTTGATCAGAATTTGAGAACAGTATTGGATACAGCCTGGGTTCTTCAGAAAGCATTGCTGAGGCAGAGGAACACTGTGCTATTACTTTATGAGGGAATAAAGTTATGGAAAAAGGATGATGAAACAGGTCGAGAGGCAATCTGAGATGTTACTGAGCTAGACACTAAGTGTGACTAATTGTCAGATTCAGAGGAATCATTCCAAAAGCTATATAATAGTGTCCCAAGACTGTCCATGATCAATGGGAAACATAGAAAGAGGGAAGAATTTATTCACTGGCTTCTGTCTCCCACTGGCCATTGGTTCCCCTGCTGGGTTATGTATGTTCTGCAATGAGAGTGGTGAGGGCATGGGAGCAAAAATAGGAAGCTCTAAAACAGGAAATGAGGGATGTGGGGCACTGTCAAGTTGTACCTACATATGATGGCTGGAGCCTACAAGCAGTGGCAGGAACAAGAGATAGTGAGCCTGAGAGAATCTGAAATGGCTTATAAAACACGTCTGAAATAATACAAAAGGTAAGAAATTTGTTAGATTACTTGCTGAGTTTGAGGCATGGAACTACAAAGTGTTGTGGTCATATGGTCATATTTTTCAACACGTGTTCTTTTTGGGCTAGGCCAGATTCTGGCTGCCTAATTATTCCCAGTGTATTTCTTTGGCCCTTACTGAAGAAATAAGCCATTCAGAAGTGTCCAGATGATCTCAACTGAACCACATGAAAGCACTGTCATTCAGCTGCTTTGGGCCTACAAAATGACAATGTCATATGGTTCAATTTAATAGAATATGTTAAGACTTTCCATAGGGAACTCTAGGAAGTGATATACCTGTAGATAAAACACTGAAGACAGAAATCAGCAGAGAACAGTATCTTGGATGGTGAGTGGATATTCAAAATAAGAGAGGCTCAGATGTGCAAAAAAGATGAAATGCATCAGCTTCCTCAATAAAGGATTATAGTGAAAGGCTCAAATATTCAAAACACATCTGTTGCCCTTCCAAACCAAGCTCATGCATACCTCCCTAAAATAAATAGAGCCAAAGTCTAGAATAATTTTGAGGAAAACAAAACCGTTTTTCTAAATATAACATAGGCTGGGAAGAGCTTTACATTACAATGCAGAGTCTATCAATCACTAATGTGTTTACTTTCTGGCTTCCAGGCTGTGCCCCAGGCCTACTGAAACAAGCAACTGTACTATTAGCCATGTACTCATTGATGGCTACACAGATTTGGAAGCAATATGAAATCATGATTTTTCTGAAAGTTGGCCCGGATTAGAGTTTTATCCAGGGCACCACTGCCCCCTCCCACTCTATAGAATTCTCTGTAAGAAGGAAGAGAAGGATTTGGATTCTTTCTTTATAATTAGAGTTTATACTTGTAGTTACACTATTAAATTTTTCTGCTTGCAGCTGATTAGAGGATTATCTCAGTAAATGTAAGTATACTGATATTAATTTTGGCCTTTCAAAAAACAATTTGAGGTAGGTCTAAAGAAAAAGATGAAAACATAAAAAAAAATTAATAGAATAATCTCAAGGTTTCCTTAGAATAAGACATTCTAGTGTTCTGGTTTTTCATTTTGTTATAAGGTGACCTTAGGATGTAGCTACTCTTTCTGAGTTTGCTTCTGGGAGGCAAAATATATTATACTGATACTGAAATAAATCTAATAAAAATAAGGATGTAATTAAGTTAAACACAGAGTATTGTATAATCTTTAAACTTAAACAAGGTCTTCTTTGCGGTGCTAGTAATTCTGCTGAGACATTAAAAGTAAATATAATTGTAGGGTTCTTAAACATAGTTGTTGTTTGAATGCTATTTTACTGTAGGGCCCTATTCATAGAAAGACTAAGAAAATGCCCACTTAGTATGGAGTGGAAGCTTCAGGCTTGTCCTAATCTCTTTTAAGAAAGAACCACAGTCTATTTCTTAAGTTTATACTCATTTCCCATATAGACAAGTTATGTGTTGAGTACTGGGTATCTTTGCTTGTTATGTGTGAAGATCTAATGAGCAGAAAAATATTGCCTCTTGCCTTTATAGAGACCAACATCCCATTTTAATCAGAAAATATGTCATTAACATTTAAAAAGTAGTTCTAGGGGAGGCTGGGTGGCTCAGTCGTCAGTTAAGCGTCTGACTTTGGCTCAGGCCATGATCTTGTGGTTTGTGAGTTCAAGCCCAGCTTTGGGCTCTGTGCTAATAGTTCAGAGCCTGGAGACTACTTTGGATTCTGTCTCCCTCTCTCTATGCCCCTCCCCCGCTCACATTTTATCTTTCTGAAAAATAAACATTAAAAAATAAATAAAATAAAAACTAGTTCTGTATTAGATATAGTATTTCATAATAGAAAACTAATTTTTAACAGTAATAAGAGCCCATGTTGATATAGGGTCTTGGAAATCTTATTTGTTCTTTCCAAGGTTTTATTTAAATTCAAGTTAGTTAACATATAGTGTAGTATTTATTTGTTCTTAAAAAATGTTGTTTTGCTATGCATAAATGAAATAAAACCATAGTATAGGGGTTTTAAAACATGAAAAGGGACAATAAGTTCTAATTTGTGATTTGATAAATTAAACTCACCAAATTAGTAGACAGTATTTAAGGCATTAATAACCCACATCTAAAAATGCATTAAATCTCTATCAAATAAACAATAAGGTTTCTAGAAATGGTAAGTGCTGATATATCACATTTAAGAGTTATAAAAACAACAAAATTAAAAAAAACCCTAAAACATGATAAAAATAACATGTTTGCAAGATTCATCTATAAATTTGCCTAAGAAAGCCCAAGGAGAAAAGCTAATGATCACCAGTGAGTGAAGCGTAACTTCCTATGACCTTAGGATGGTGTGCGCGCGCACACACACACACACACACACACAGTACACTGAGCCTAAGATAGAGCTTGAATGTGAAATTAGCTTTAACTGCCAACGTTAATGATTACATTTAATTGGAAGAAGCATAAACCTATCTCAGAAATAGTTTACTACAGTAAGGTATTTCATAAAATACTTGAAAAAATTTATAACCTTTTCCAAGAGAAAATAAAAGAGAATGAGAGAGGAAGAGAAAGAGACACTAATTTCGGGGCCTTCCCCTTTATGGATATATGCTATATCACCAGTCACATGGCAAAAATTTTGAACATGGGGGCATAACTAATTAATATTTTTCGCTTTTATTATTACTTGTGGTCACTTAAAATGCACATTCACAAATTGAATTATAAATGTTTCCACATTTTACCATATATATTTCAAGACTATCAACACTAGTTATCATTTACATCAAAATACTGATGAATGTCACTGGGAGGTCTGGAAGTCCAAGCCAAATTCTTGGGGATAATCTGTGAGTGTGGTTATCCTTTAAAATATTAACAAGTCTGATGTTTGAGAATATGCACAATCTGTTGCCACTAATTTATTTATTTGTTTAGAGAGTGTGTGAGTGAATGGGGGAAGAGTAGAGGGAGAGGAAGAGAGAATCGTAAGCAGACTCCATGCCCAGAGAGGAGCCTGATGTAGGGCTTGGTCTCAAGACCATGAGATCATGACCTGAGCTGAAATCAAGAGTTGGACACTTAATGACTGAGCCACCCAGGTGCCGCTGTTGCCACTCATTTAAAGAAAAGGAAGGAAAAAAACTTTAGGTCAGGACATCTATCTTACTGGGGGGAGGGGGAGGCAGCAGAGATTTCAAAGAGCATTACTTTTTAGATATCTGAATCTAATTTTTCATCTTTAATATAATTATTTAGGAAAAAATTTGTAATTGTTTTATTCCATTTTAGAATAATATTTAGCTTTTTGACAAATCTCACAGAGGTTAAGAATGTAGATTTTGAAACCAGATTGTCTAGACTCAAAATCTAGGGTCCTCTGTTTATTTGCACTACAACAGGAACTGACAGTTTTTACGTAAAGTCCCAGACAGTAAATAATTTTATGCATTGTGGGCCACATTACAGTATCTGTTGTTCCTTTTTCTTCCCTTAATTAATCCTTTAAAAATATAAAATTATTAGCTCAAGGGCCATACAAAACCAGACTGGTAGTTTGCTGACACCTGATCTATGTAACAGAGAAAATAACATTTACTTCACAGCATTGTCATGAGGATTAAATGAATTAATATATGTAAAGTGTTTAGGAAGTTCTATATATCTAAGATATATGGGAAGTACTATATATCTAACCAAATTTTGCTTGCAAAATACCCACTCTTTTTTTTTTATGACTTATATAGCATTAGTTAGTGATTTCAAATTTGGAGAAGGATTTAATTTGCCCCTCTTGGTTTATTCTAAATCACCAGAAAAAGTTTAACATTGCATGTTAATAAAATGTCCAAGAGTGGCATTAAAATTGAGTAACCAGAAGGGAGAGTAAGTAATGGTCCTGAGGCAGTTCTTTGCAAGCCCCATCAGGGACATCCTTAATGAGAAAGATTCACTATGAAAATATAATAACTAAGTTACATGAAACATTCAATTAAACATAATAAACAATTTTCTATTATTATAGTATTTCTCCACACAGAAATGGACAAACCTATTTTAAATCCATTTAAATGAACATTTAATGTTTTATTTATGCTTTTTAAAAAAAGTTTATTTATTTTGAGGGAGGGAGAGAGCACACAGGAGAGGCAGAGAGAGGGAAAGAGAGAAAATCCCAAGCAGACTCCACACTGTCAGCACAGAGCCAGATGTGGGGCTCAAACCCACAAACTGTGAGATCATGACCTGATCCAACACCAAGAATTGGCTGCTTAACCTGACTGAGCCACCCAGGTGCCCCTATGTTTTTAAATAAGAAGAGAATAATCAGAAAGCAGAAAATAAGCATAGTTAAAATGCTAGAGCATTCACACAGGAAGTATTTGCCTTAAGTACTGTTAAGAGTAATTGAATATATTTATGGAAATCACAATGTACTATGCCAAAAATTCCAAAGAAAAAAATAACTTATCAAGAAATAATTCACAATTTTTATCAGACAACCCATAAATGAAAAACAAATCTATAAAACTCAGCTCTTGTGATTTACAAGGCACAGATTGAATAGAGCCACATATATTTATTTACTTTTTTAAATGTTGATTTATTTCTGGGGGAGAGAGAGACAGAGTGTGAGCAGGGGAGGGGCAGAGAGAGAGAGGGAGACATAGGCTCCAGGCTTTGAGCTGTCATCACAGAGCCTGATGAGGGGCTCGAACTCACGAACCATGAGATCATGACCTGAGCTGAAGTCGGACACTTAACCGACTGAGCCACCCAGGCGCCAAGAGCCACACATATTTAAATGCAAAACATACGATAGGCTAAGTTTTGAACATTTTATGAAATGTTTATATTGAAATGTAGAGCTTAATGAATTAAGCTTTGTAACAGAGTGATGTTAAACATGAAAGAAAACACTTGCTTGAGCTTTAATGCAATAAAATTTAATTGTACGCTATGTTAGAACACAAATGCAATAAACTCAGCTTCCACACATTTCCATGACATCCTGTGACTACTACAGCCCAATGTGCTTCTACATAGTCTTCACATGAAAATGTAGAGTAGAATAGATGTTTATAGAGTATAAACTAGATTTGGAGATCATGGGTTAAGCAAAAAGCAGTACTTCTAAATATTTACACAGGTGTGAGTTACTGTAGTTTGTGAAATACTAATTAGTATCAACATAGTTTTAAAAATTATTTTCATCAATCATTTAGGCCCAGAGTTTAAAATCTGAAGTGTTTACAGACTTAAAACTGTAAAAATTAAAAAACAAAACAAGGGGCGCCTGGGTGGCGCAGTCGGTTAAGCGTCCGACTTCAGCCAGGTCACGATCTCGCGGTCCGTGAGTTCGAGCCCCGCGTCGGGCTCTGGGCTGATGGCTCAGAGCCTGGAGCCTGTTTCCATTTCTGTGTCTCCCTCTCTCTCTGCCCCTCGCCCGTTCATGCTCTGTCTCTCTCTGTCCCAAAAATAAATAAACGTTGAAAAAAAAATTTAAAAAAAAAAATAAAAAAAAATAAAAAAATAAAAAACAAAACAGTAATCGCTATTCTCTGACCTCCCCACCCCACCCTGGTGTCCCACCCCAATGAGAATCTTTTCAATCCTTTTAGCTATCATGGCAGATACCTCTATATTTCTAATATCTGTAATACTCCTTTAAAAAAATTGTAATGTTTATTTATTTTTGAGAGAGAGAGAGAGAGAGAGCGAGCAGGGGAGGGGCAGACAGAGAGGGAGACACAGAACTCAAAGCAGACTCCGCACTGTCAGCACAGAGCCCAACGCGGGGCTCAAACTCATAAACTGTGAGATCATGATGCAAGCCGAAGTCAGACGCTTAACTGACTGAGCCACCCAGGCGCCTTATATCTCTCAAATTCATCTGTCTTAAACAGACGGTTTGGTCCTAAATCCTAGCACCATCAGTTACCAGTGACATTTAGCAAGTAATTTTTTTAGGTCTCAGTTTCCTTGTCTATAAAACAAATGATAAAACCTACCATACGAGGTTATTGTTGAGAATTAAATACTTTAAGATCCAGTATGTGTAATAATATCTAGCTTAAAATACAGCATTCATAGAATGATAGCTATTATTATTGCTATTATTATGTTATGGTGAATGAGGATTTGAATTCTAACATACCCCTTCTCCATTCTCCTATTCTCCTAAACACAGCATGTAATAAGTATTTTGTTAAACTACATTCGGTGTTTTCATCATCTTCTTTTTACATTTCAGGCAACTCTACATTACTCAGAATCTCACTTTGTATCCTCATCAAAACAATTTATGAGAGGCTGGCAAGCTAAAATGATGGACTATTAGAATATTTTGGATAACTTTCAATTTTCCAAATCCAAACCACTGGTATTGCTGGGCTAAAAGAAACTGGATTACAGAATGTTTACTGTGGCTTTAAAATTACTTTATTCAAATCTCTATGAAACACACCACAATCATAGTTACTATAACACACCTGTATTTACTTACCTTTTGCCTCCTATTTTTATCATTTTTACACCTAAGGATGTTTAAGATGTTACACGTTATATATTGCAGTTTTTCTTTATATGCAGTATTTTTCAGGATTGACATCATTGCTCTATATCCTATTTTCTAGTGGCTAATTTAAAATGAAAGCTTCTATTTAGAGTTCATGATTATAAGTGGTCTTTAAGTTTTGAGAACTAACAAAATTTGCATAGAGTAGATGCCTGGCATGTGTCTAAAATTCTAAACATTTTTAGCAGTTTATGCTGAGGAAAAACATTGTTTGGTGAGTCACAATCTACTTTAACAAAGTGCTCTGGCAACTGGAGGCATTTTAAAGAAAGAAACAAGAAGTCCACTAAAATAATTATTGAAGAATTGCACTAATTCATTTTTATACCTCTTAATATTAAAATGCAATATATTCATTTAGCCAATGAAATAAAGTTAGATACTATGTATGAAAAGGTCCTCAAATTCTCCCTCATTAAATTTTAAGTTCTCTAAAGATAAAGAATATATCTTATTTACCTTGTATCACCGTTGCCTAGGACAATGACAAACTAGAGTAGGTGCAGAGAGGTTCAATACATATTCACTGGATGGATAAATTCAGCTTCACTTGGTCTCAGATAATTTACAAATGCTTGACATTAAAACACTAAATATTAAGTTAACACAGCATTAATCTTTTCAGCATAAACAAAGCACACTAGTTGGTATATTGCATATAATGTTTTATTGACAGTGACATATAGTAAAAATTTTATGTATATATTAATTACCCATGGTCCTTTATAAATAAAGTTCTTCCAAGCACAATCGTACTGCAAAGTCATATCGTAAACTAAATTTTTAGAAGACAATTTAAAAAATAAAATGCATTAAAGATATTATAAATCATGATGAGATATTGAGATGGCTTATAACTCTGACTTTAAACATTCTAATTACAATCAAATGTAGACCTTTACCAAGAAGTTGGTAATTCTGTGGAAAGAGCCCTTCTGGGGAAAGATTCAATTTTAATATAATTAATTGTCAGAATAGCATACCTGCAGTCCTATGTTCTTAAAAAGCTCATTCAGAGTCCATAAATGCAAGCAGAAGATTATAAAGTATTCTTAGATGCACAAACATCTTTTAAAAATTTGAAGTATTCAGTTTGCCTTAAGATACATTCCTTGAATTGAAAATTGTTGAAGTTTCCAAATACTATCTTTTCAGGTCTTCACAGCCTGGATCTGATCTGATAATAAAAACCAAATAAAAAATTATCAGTCTCCACAGGCAAGATCCATTTTCTAAAGTAATCCAAATAAATCTATAAAAACACTGTAGAAACATATGCACACACCAGTTTTTTTTAAAAGCACAAACATACTGTAGTTTTTGTTTTTGTCACTGTACATACACATAGTTAAGAGTCAACTAGTTCTCTAAGGCTTGTATGAAAACTAGGAGTCCCTTGCCTCATTTCTTCTTTCTCTCAAGTAACTGCCTCTAACTCCCTGTTAGGAGATTTAGCTCTGTATCTCTAAATATACTTTTATTCTTCTTCTTAAAATATCAGTTCCTTCAATGTAATATGAGGCTTCAGTTCTCACATACTTCTCTACCCTGCTCCTCTGCAACCCTCATTATACTTCCATTACTCCCATTTTTCTACCATATTAATATAGTCATCAGTATGACTAGGTAAATGCTATTAACAACTGAGACAGGTTGTACCCCCTTCCCTGTTACTCTTTCTTTCTTTTACATTTTGTTTCCTCCATTTTTTAAGAGTCTATCTCTCAATGGCCGCCTCAGTAAGAAGTACAGAGGTACATTCTTGAGACTGTGCATGGCTGAATATGTCTTAATGCTACAATCACAATACAATGATACTGCCTGAGCATATAGTTCTTTTATTTTCCCCTTGGACTTTTCCAGGCATTGCCCAATATTTCACAGCTTCCAAATGTTGATGTTTACAAGTCTGATGCTATTTCTGCTTCCTTATCCTTTACATGAAACTTCTTATTTTCTTCCCAGGAAGCTGGTAGGATCTTCCATTGTCTTCAGTGTCGAAATTAAGTAATGATGAGCCTTGGTGTGGGAATATTTTCATCCACTGCATTGGGCTCTCAAGAGGCCTCTGAACTAAAAACTCATCATTTAGTTCTAGAAAATACTGTTTGGTGATTTATTTGATGATTTTTCTCTCTCTTTCTTCTCCCTTTGTTCATTCTAAAACTCCTATTATTTGGATATGGAGCCTTTTTTTTTTTCTTTCCGATATTTTTTATCTTTTTGCTCTACTTTCTGAGAGAACGCTTCTATTTTATCTTCTTTTTATTGACTTTTCAATTTCTTCTAATATTTTCCAAAAACTTGTTTTTTTTTTTTTCCTTTGGTCCTTTTCAAGTAGTATCCTGGTCATAGTCATGAAAGTAATACCCTTCCTTATCCCTTTGAGGATAGTCTAATAGTTTTTTGAAATGTTCTCCTGGGACACCTGGGTGGCTCAGTTGGTTAGGTGTCTGACTTCGGCTCAGGTCATGATCTCTCAGTCCGTGAGTTCTAGCCTGACGTAGGGCTCTGTGCTCACAGCTCAGAGTCTGCTTTGGATTCTGTGTCTCCCTCTCTCTCTGCCCTTACCCTACTCGTGCTCTGCTCTCTCTCTCTCTCAAAAACAAATAAATCTTAAAAAAAAATTAAATTCTACTCCCACCGATCTGTTTTTTGTTTGTTAATGTTCCATAACTTAAAATGTTTAGGTCCTCAAATGCCTGGTGATCCTTTGTCATCTTCTCATAAGTATGAGTGAATACTATAAAGCTGACTGAAGTTTCAATATGTGTGTGAGGCTTGTCAAATGTGGTCTTTATTCTAGTGTAGCTAGCTAAGCCATTTTCTTGGAAATCTTTGATGTTAATACTTGTAGGTCTTTCTCTGGCTGGTCTTATTCCTCAAAGATGACTTTTTATATCCTGCCTACTGCTGGTGTCTACTGGGAGAAGTAGGAGAAGGAAGAAGAGGATTACAATATTTGGTATCACTCCTCATTTTCAGATCAGCTCTGCCACACAGAGTTGTGCTTGGTGTTCCCCAGTCAAGATATTGTTTGACTCTCTGCAAGAATGAACCTTCAGTCTTTTGTGGGGGCAAGAAAATGTAACTGTTTTCTCTTTTCAGCCTCACCTCATCCTTAGTTCCACTTTCCATCAATAAGCCTTTGAGGGGATCTGAAATGTAAATTGGGATGCTTTCCAGCTGTCCTCAGTGCTAGTTCAGAATTCACCTTTCTCAGGTCTGTTAAGTCATTCAACATGCATCAGGCATCCAGTTTTCAAAATTTGGTTGACATCTTTGTCACTTCCAGTTTTTTGCCCTTGTGGGTTAATGTTTTCAAACAAAAGTCCCCTTTCTGTTAGTGAGATTTGAGAAGGGGAAGAAACTAAGTATGTGTTCATTCCTCCATCTTTCATGGGAATACCCATATGCATAGTTTATAAAAGTCTTATATTAAAAGTTTGGAAGCATTAACTTTTCAATACAGATAAAGTGATAAAATGAGTACATTTCATTAGTCATATGGAAAAATTTCTTTTTATAAATATCTCATTTGAAAGTTTCAGAGCTAGAAAACAACTGATACCTCTGCAATGGTTTCTATATATTCTTTGATGGTTTTAAAAAATACTTCATAGTCTACTTAGGAGTTCTTGTCTTTGGGCTGTAATACATATGTAATTATCGAGAATCCTTCCAAAAGAGAATGGAATCATGGCACAAAATATGTCATTTAATATTTTACTCAAAACTTTTCAACCTTAAAATAATAACATTAAATTGTTCATTAAAATGAACCAGAGGCTTTCTTGTTTATCATGCTAAGAAATTTCAGAATTCTGGAAGCAAACTGAAGAGATATAAATGCAGAATATCTATCCTTCACAGTTAAATTTACATAAAAATAAGTTTGGCTAATAAATGAACAGCTATAGGCACAGACTAGTCTCCAATATTAACTGCTACCTAATTTGCAAAATAGGTTTTTACCTCTTTTTAAATCCAGAGAGATAGTAGGAGAATCAAAAGGTAATAAGCTATTTACTATCATACAGGAAAGATGAAAAAAAGGATCTCCTATTCATAACCAAGCTGATTACAATTTTTTTTTAATTTTTTAATGTTTTTATTTAATTTTGAGACAGAGAGAGACAGGGCATGAACAGGGGAGGGGCAGAGAGAGAGGAAGACACAGAATCTGAAGCAGGCTCCAGGCTCTGAGCTGTCAGCACAGAGCCTGACACGGGGCTCGAACTCATGGATTGTGGGATCACGACCTGAGCTGAAGTCAGACGTTCAACCAACTGAGCCACCCAGGAGCCCCATACAATTTTTAATCCAGGTATTAAGTTTCTTCCTCTCATAAATAGAGAGTAGTTAGGTGAAAGGGTAAATTTAACATTCATTGGTTTTTTTCTTATGCTAGGCACTTTAACAGAGTGTTTCATTTAACCCATACAATTTTGACTTTTATTTTTTAATTGTATAGATGACAAAATTATATTCACAAGAAAATAATATAAGATTGTTAATAATTAGTTAATAAGTAGTAGAATAAATCTGCTAGACTCAAAAGCCCAAATGCTTTTCATTACTATTCATGCTCCCTACATACAATAGGGAAACTGCCCACAGAAAACTGCTATAAATGTTACATAAAATAATACGGTAACACAAAGACATAATACTATTTCCAATAGTGTATTCTCCGTACAAAAAGGGAGGTAAGATGCAAAGATTATGAATCAGAAAAATCAAAGATGCAAAAATTAGGTAATTAGACCAGAGTTGGCAAGTGGCACTGCGATGTTGGATCGTTACTGACACCTAGTGGCCTCATTATTGCAGACAATATAAACCGGAAAAAAAAAAAAAAAAAAAGAGAACTATAATTTATCAACCTGTTTTCAGTACTATGATTTTATGAGCAATAGTAGGGTTTCTCTCTGTGCTATAACTTCACTGTGAGCAATAAGCACTTGTAAAGTAAGAAATCAAGGCTGAAAACATGCTTCTGGCGTCTTCTGTAGAATGTTGCTCTGTAATCTGTTTTACGTGGGAATCAGTCCCATTAAATCATCAGAAGTGTAAACCACTTCTTTATCGCAATCTAAGAAACTAAGTTGGTGTGTTCACAGAAAAATTCCAGTTATTCTGCGAACCATGAGAGGTTCTCAATTATGTTTACTTAATTGTAAAATATGACTATAATATTCTTTGTAGTTTAATGGTAAATGTCATGATGTCTACACAAATACAAGACAGAAAAAAAGACAGTCTGTGCACTTTACTTAATACCATACTTTACTAATAACACATAAAAATATTTATCAGATGTACATTTAGTACTCTGAACCAGAGAAAGATCTCTTTCGGTATGGGCAAGCAGCCTATTCTTAGATTCATGAGGACATGAATAAGAGAAAACAAAATTACACATAACTGGTATTAAAGGGTTAGTGTAGAAGAAATTAAATTTATAGCCACAAGACTACAACTAGAATTAAGAATATTTTGTCATTCACCCTTGCTCAGGGCAGGGAGATTCCTGATAGGAATAATCCTCAGCTCTACTCACAAATGGACAATTTTTGGCCTGACTCTCAGGGTCCCGTAATAAAAAAGACCTACAAAACTTGGTTTTATTCACACCCATTGCTCTGCATGGGTCACTTCTTTAAGCCATTCCTGTGGTTAGTAAACAATGTAATCTTAGAGGAAATGCTAGATGTTAATTTATTCCTTCATACAGTAAGCCTGTACCAACCTATGACAGCTATTTTGATGAATAACAAAATTGCAATATATAAAACATCAATACAATACCAGTATTTATAACACTAAATGAGTATTAAAAGTTGTGTAAGGGTGCCTGGGTGGTTAAGTGTCTGACTCCTGATTTCAGCTCAGGTCATGATCTCACAGGTTCGTGAGTTCAAGCCCCATGTCAGGCTCTGCGCTGACACTGCAGAGCCTGCTTGGGATTCTCTTGTCTCTCTCTCTCTGCCCTCCCCACCTCAAAAAAAAAAAAAAAAAAAAAGTTGTATAAACATGCTATGTATAAATGGAGCTATACATAGAATTCAGCATGATTCTTAAAAGATATATGCCATGCAAACTTACTTTTTAAATATTGACAGTAAGACCTAAAATTTGTCCCAAATTTCAAGTGTGCTTCTATTACTAGATATGATAGAAATTTGTTGCCGTAAATTATAATTATTTTCTAGAGTTATCATATATATTGAATTGTAAAGATGCAAATACTTTATTTAAATAAACCCTTTAGAAAAATGTAATAGAAGTAAATGTAGCAAGGTACTGGATACTTACTGTATTGTTTTTTCTGACAGCAGAAATAAATGGAAACAAGAGGGAGAAAGGCTATGATATAACAAAAATGAAATGTAAAAGGAGGAAAAAAATGTGAATGGAATGGAAATAAAGGCTGAAAATGCACAGTGTTTTGTGATGTACCTTGAAGCCAGTCTACACCTTCTTGCAATCCTTCTCCTTTTATGGCGTCACTAGCACTGAAATAAAATCCATAAGAAACATATCCATTTCACTACATCATAGAACATAAGAATAAATAATTATAATTTTGCTATATGGCAAATTATTATATTCTAGTAACATATCTGAGCAAAGCTGGTTAAGCACTGAAACTGAATATACACAGGAAATAAAAGTCTAGGTGCTCAGGAAGAAGACATGATAAAATTATTCATAATTTATATAGACATTTGAAAAAGTATATCACTAAAAAATTATTATTCTACTTTGCCCAGTCCTAGTGACTCAAGAGCATTTATTTATTAGAAATGTTTGACTTCGGTTACAATTTAGCCACATGATGGAGTGGCTTTATTTGAAATGGAATTTGGTATCTGTAAGGTATAAACCTATGATTATAACTCTGGTAAAGTGGCAGAATAAAAAAATCTCAGATTTCAACCATACTCTTATACCTACTGGCTTCAGGAACCTGGATTGATTACTTAACTCTCTGTCTCAGTTTTAGCATCTATAAAATGATGGTAAATTGACTAACATAATAAAAGGCAGAGGATTTTTATAGTATCAGATCACCTTTTTCAAAGACATGGACTGACAGCATTTAGTATAAACAATTAGATTTTCTGAATGATTAGGGTTCCTTTTAACTGTGCTGAAGCAAGATTTAAAAATGTACCTAACTACCTAAAATAATTAGATGCTAATAAAATCAGAAATTACTTCCAAGGCATTACTTATTAGATTACAAATATGACTTATCATAGAATTATTTTTTAAATAGAAAGAAACCAACAGCATTGATACATAATTATTCAAAGCAAATTATAAATTATCCGTATCAGTAGCAAAACATCAGTAACTGAAATGCTTAAATCAAGAAAGATCAGTGTATTGATTTTTATTACACATCTATAGTCCCAAACAAGACTATAGTCCCAACCAAACAAATAATACAATGGAAAAACTTTCCCCCTTTACTGGAGATGTTAATACTGTACTAAAAACCTTGCATCTTTTCCTAATAATTCCCAAATGTATGAACTCTACCTCTCCTTTTGAACATGTCATCAGGTCTATAACTAGAAAAAAAGCCAAAGTTTTTACCATGTCTTACAAGGCCCAATGGGATATGGTCCCTAGCTATTTCTCAATGGCCCCATCTTCTATAATTTCCCCCTAGATTTCTGTTCCAGACAGCCTGGACTTCTTGCTATTCCTGGAACACACCAGGCACATTCTCACCTAAGAGACTTTTCACTTGGCTGGTCTCTCTGTCTGGAAAGCTATTCCTCCAAGCCTTCGCATGAATTGCACCCTGACTTCAATTAGATCTCGCAGAGAGAGCACTTTTTATTATTCTCTCTCTTATTATCCTACTTTACTTTTCTTCATCCTTCCAGCCGACATTTTATATACTTATTTATCTGTTTCGTTATCTGTTGCCCTCAAAAGAGAGTAAATAAGCAAATACATATTGTGCCAGGGACTTAGTCAAAGAACACACAAGAAGAATATTAACAAAATCAGACCCTGAAAATCAGAGTTGTTTAGTACAACGATGAAAACCAATGATTAAACCACAGAATTTTCCTATAATTTTCCAGGCTATGTTTCTCTATAATCTCTTGTTTATTGCCCAGTAAATTTACTTGTACCTAAGGCAAGAGAGATACAATATTTTATCTCCATATTATTGTTACCTTTATCTGTAAAACGGGAAATAAAAATAACTGTATTTTCAATTTTTTACATGCTTTAAAGAAAATAGCAAAAAATAAAAAAAAAAACTTAACAAATGAAACACTAGAACTTAGTGAGATATTTTTTGAATTAAGAAGTCAATATTATAGATAAATTTCTTCTGTAAGTTATATAGAAAATATAGAGGCAGGCAATATAATACTCCACATCATTACAATGTCAGGATGTTACTTTTTCTCTCAGTGAGAAATATTTAGGTGTCACAACTGAATAAATAAATCTATTAAAATTCAATCACTGATTATTTTAAGTAGAAAGATTTTTTCCATTTGCAAAGTAAATTTCAATTCCAAAATTAAAAGTAGGACTATATCTTTTACTAATTTAGACACAGATTTCTTAATGTACTTCCTATCAAAACAGTCCCAACACTTAATACAATGCAAAAATTAAAAATTATTTCACTTTAGATATTATCAATTTAGGTATGATTTAAAGAAATACAATGTTTCTAGCTTAAGATATTTCTTTACCTAAAATCCCTCTTTTCTTTACCAACCAAATACCACAGAACCTCAAATCCAACTCAAAAGACATTTAGTAAAATTGACTCTCCTCTGATTTCAAAGTAAGGAGGGTTTTACTCAAGATATGCAGTGTTTTGCTCCTGGGTAGAGATGCTGTTGGCCCTGAGTACTGAGGCATTTTAAGGGCTTTTTCAAGCTCTCTTTTATACTATTCCTTTTTCAGAATGAAGGTTAGTTCTAAAAATTCTTTTCTGAGCTCTACTGTCTCCTTGTTCATACTCTGTTTCTCCTTCTAGAGGCAGTAGATTTCTCTGCCTCTGTTAGGCCTTTCTCTATAAAAACCTTCTTTAAAAAAAGGGAAACTGGAAAGAGAAGGACATCTTGCAGCAGGAGAAGGTAGGTGGGTGGACAGAAGGAAGCTTAAATTAATGTAAGGCCGGCACTAAAACACTAATATATCACTTCTGGTAATCCTTATTGGAATATTTTGGAGGAAAGACACACTGGAGTTAAATGTATCAATAAGAAACCGCCTTCCAAATAAACGCTGAATAATAATGTCAGATACTAATTATTGCAGAGTTCAATTTTATTAGTATGTCCAAATGAAATTATTATTCCCATTTCTATATACTCATATAAACCAAAATTTGTTGTGTACATACTAAGTACCTGGCACTATTATTATTCTAGGGGTTACAGAGTGAATAAAACTGATAAAATCCAAGCTCTCATGGTGCTAATGCACTAGTATGAGAAGATGGACTATAAAAGAAGCAATACCCAGATAAGACATTGCAATAGAAATATAAAGCAAAGTGTGAAAAAACAAGGTACAGAGGTAAGATATAGTAATATTCTGGAAGGTTATCAGGAGGGGTCTCTCTCCTGAAGGAGGTATAATAGCAAGTCAGGAAAATTATTTTGGATAAAAGGAGTAACACGTGCAAATGTTCTTATGGGATTGTAGATGGCTGATAAAATGTGCAGAAGGAAATCAGTGTGGTTGAAATGGGGTAAGTGGGCTAAATTATTCTTTTAAAGAGTCGTTTATATTTTTCTATCCCTAAAAAGATTTTAAAAGTTTTTTTTTTTTTTTCTAAGACTTACTTACTTAAATAATCTCTACACCCAAAGTGGGACTCAAACTCACAACCCCAAGATGAAGAATCACATGCTCCACCAACTGAGCTAGCCGGGTGCCCCAAGATTTGAAAATATTTTAACAATAATATATTCATGAGCACTTGCACTGACACAATTCTATACAACAAAATCCCTAGCTTATATCCTATCATGTTAAGTCACTTACACGATAAGCTTGGCAAAGAAAAATTGAACCTCAGAGATTTTTTTCAGAATGATAAAATGAAAAGTAAATATAAAACTTTACCAAATGTGCCATGGTTTATCTTTGATGTTCTCTAAACACAGCAGTTGAGACACTTTTACAGATGTTACTGAATCTCTAAGATCCATTTTGTTTGCAAAGAATAAGATTGGTATTCGGCGGTGCTTAATATCTAAAAGAGAAAATAAAACGATCATCACACCTCCAGCTTTTTGGTCCTTCCCCCCAAATTCTTAAAACTAAAATTCACTAAAACTGTTTTCCAACCTCTTCTTTCTATATCGAACATACACAAACATTTGAAGACATGTACTGTCAGGCATGTATTTGAATGATAGGAGAATTAAAAACAAACAAACAAACAAACAAAAAAAACCTTTCTTTTTAAGACTACCTGCCCTCTGGTTGGAGTTTTAAAACAAAGATGAGTCTGGGGCGCCTGGGTGGCGCAGTCGGTTGAGCGCCCGACTTCAGCCAGGTCACGATCTCGCGGTCCGTGAGTTCGAGCCCCGCGTCAGGCTCTGGGCTGATGGCTCAGAGCCTGGAGCCTGTTTCCGATTCTGTGTCTCCCTCTCTCTCTGCCCCTCCCCCGTTCATGCTCTGTCTCTCTCTGTCCCAAAAATAAATAAATGTTGAAAAAAAAAATTAAAACAAAGATGAGTGAGGTGGGAGTTGGGGCTCGTTAAGCAGCTACTGAGCAGCACCTGCAAAGGGGTTAAATATTTTGTTTTTATTGTCAGTAGAAAGGAGGCAAACTTCAATGAAGTAGAAGATAAACTAGATCTTGATTTTAGATTTTAGTCACAGTTTTCAGGTAACAAGCTGGATATTTTAACAAGATATTTTTTTACCTTGTTACAATTTTGGAAATATTTTCAGTTTTGAATAGATAACACCTTTAAATAGTTCAAAATTCAGAAGACACAACATGGTATACAGCAAAAGAATCTCCCTCCCACCTGTCCCAGGCTATCCACTTGTCCTCTCTAGAAGAGTTAACCCATATTACCTATTTCTTGGCATCTTTTTAGAAATATTTGCAAACAATTATTATACATTATTCTTGATACAGATAGTAGCAGACTATTCAGTTTTATATATTTTGCTTTTCACTTAATTTCATATCTTGAAGACCATCCCATATCAGTACATAATGAGCAGTTTCTTCACTACTTTAACAGTTGCAGAATACTGTCTGTTAGTACTATGTGCCATAATTTGTATAATCTGTTCCCAGTGAGATATATTTGTGTTGTTGCCAATTTTTAAAACTATAAACAATGCTGAAATGAATAAAAGTGTACACAGCAAATTTTGCACATGAGCCAGGATGTTTATAGGTTAAATATGAGAAGTAGAGTTGCTGGTGAAAGGATACGTAAATTGCCATTTTGACAATGATTACTGAAAGGCTTTCCCTTAAAAATTGTATCAATTTATACTTCAACAACAATGGATAAGAATTAATGTTTCCAGTGCCCTTGCCACAAGAGTGTTATCAAACTTGTTGATCTTTTCTATATGACAGGGGATAGGTAAAAGTACTATCAGAATATGTTTACTTTGTTTTGAGAAAGGTCAAGAGTTTTTCTATATATTCAAAGGATATTTCTATTTCGTCTTTTATGAACTATCTTACCCTATTCTTTCCCCATTTTTCTAGTAAGTTTTTATTTTCTTATTGATTTGTAGGAACACAACAAGTAGTAAGGGAAAAAGTCCTCTAGCTATGATATAAACTGCAAATATTTCCCCTTGCTTGACATTTGCCTTTGACTTCTCATGGTTTCTTCTAAGTGAAAACTTTTTAAATAGTAAAATTCATCAATCTTTTCTTTTAGGATTCTGGGTTCTGTGTTATAGTTAGAAAGGTCTCCTCTTGCCCTGTAATTATTTTATTTTATTTTATTTTATTTTATTTTATTTTATTTTATTTTATT
>NW_024412403.1:46414714-46475434 GCF_014898765.1 Herpailurus yagouaroundi | reverse complement strand
TTTTATTTTATTTTATTTTATTTTATTTTATTTTATTTTATTTTATTCTATTTATTTATTTATTTATTTATTTATTTATTTATTTATTTTTTACCCTGTAATTATTTTAAACTTCTCCCATACTTCTCCCATAGTTTCTTCTACTGCTGTAAAGCTGTGATTTTTACATTTAAATATTTAGTCCAGCTAGAATTTACCCTGGAACAGAGAATGTCAGAATGGATAAAAAGAAGTTAGACATATCTATATGATGTTTACAAGAAACACACTTGGAACATAAGGACACAAACAAGCTGGGAGGAAAAGGACAGAAAAACATTATGCACACATGTAAATGTAAGAAAACGCACATGGCTACACTACTATCAGAAAAAGTAGTGTTCGGGGTGCCTGGGTGGCTCAGTCGGTTAAGCGGCCGACTTTGGCTCAGGTCATGATCTCAAGGTCAGTGAGTTCAAGCCCCGCGTCGGGCTCTGTGCTGACAGCTCAGAGCCTGGAGCCTGTTTCAGATTCTGTGTCTCCGTCTCTCTGACCCTCCCCCGTTCATGCTCTGTCTCTCTCTGTCTCAAAAATAAATAAATGTTAAAAAAAAAAAAGATTAAAAAAAAAAGTAGTGTTCAAGATGAAGGGTATTAAAGAAAAAGACCACATTTTTTGGTTATTGTTGTTCTCCGTGCAGTTTACTTTATGTCAGTGTTTTTTAAGTTTTTGTTTAAATTTGTTAATTAATATACAGTGAAATATCAGTTTCAGGTGTACAATACAGTGATACCACACTTCATACATCACCTGGTTCTCATCACAAGTATACTCCTTAATCCTTATCACTTATTTAACCCATCCCCCCTACCTGCCTTCTGGTAACTATCAGTTTGTTCTTTATAGTTAAGAGTCTGTTTCTTAGTTTGCCCCTCTCTCTCTGAAAACTGCAGGCATTTAAAAATTATAAAAGTGTCGATCGTTTACTCAAGAGGGCAAAACAATATTAAATGCATATGTATCTAATAAATAAGCTTCCAAATATATAATGCAAACTTTGACAGTATTAAAGGGAAATATAAAGAAATCCACAATCATAGGTGGATACTTCAAGGCCCCTCTCTCAGAAATTGATAGAATAGACAAAAAAGATCACTAAGAATGTATAAGATGTGAACACTATCTATCAACTGACATTTACAGACCCTTCACCCAACAACAGCAAAATACATATTTTACTTAATTGCAGATGGAAGAGTCACCAAGCTAGACCATATACGTTGGGCCATATATTCCTAAGGATGAAATCATACAGAATATGTTATTCCATCAAATGGAATTAAGTTAGAAATCAATAACAAAAAGAAACCTCAAAAATTCTCAAATATTTGGGAAATTAAATATAATTTATATTTA
Organism: Herpailurus yagouaroundi; assembly: GCF_014898765.1. Classification (NCBI taxonomy): domain Eukaryota; kingdom Metazoa; phylum Chordata; class Mammalia; order Carnivora; family Felidae; genus Herpailurus; species Herpailurus yagouaroundi. Next base: position 46,474,039 of record NW_024412403.1, on the reverse strand, counting down.
TATATTTTATATTTATATTATATATAATATAATATTATATATTTACATATATAATATATATAATATATATTTATATATTATATATATTATATGTTATATATATTTATATATTATATAATATAAATATATAACATATATTTATATAATATAATATATATTTATATTATATATTATAAATATATATTATTATATTTATATATTTTAATATATTTATATATTAAATATAATTTATATTTATATATTTATATTTATATTAAATATAATAAATAATCTAAGGGTCAAAAAAGAATTCACAAGGTAAGTTAGAAAATACTTTAAATAATAAAACAAACATATCAAAATTTGTGACATGTAGGGATGCCTGGCTGGCTCAGTCTATTGAGCATCCAACTCTTAGTTTTGGCTCAGGTCATGATCTCACAGTTTGTGGGTTCGAGCCCTGAATCAGGCTCTGGGCAGACCTGACTCAGCTTCAGATTCTCTCTCTCTCTCTGTCCCTCACCTACTTTCTCTTTCTTTCAAAATAAATAAACTTAAAAAAATTGTTTCCAACTGAAAAGGGTAATAAACACTGAAATACAATGTAAGTATAGAATTTTCATAATAAAACAAAGAGCAAAAATTAACAAAAATTTTAAAAAGACAAACCATCAGAGGAAATTAACAAAGCCAGAGTTCTTAAAAAGTTAATATAATCAATATACTCTTTAAAAGATTGAGCAAGAAAAAACTGAGGAAACATAAATTATCAATATCAGAAATGAAGGAAGATACATAGATCTTATAGACATTAAAAGGATAGTGAGAGGATATTATAAACAGTTTTATGCCAGTAAACCTGACAATGTAGATAAATTTAAAAATATGGTCATAAATTACCAAAAGTGACCCAAGGAGAAATACAAAACTCTAACAGATTTATATCATTTTAGGAAATTTAACTCATAATTCATAGTCTCCCTACTCCCTGACACTCCTTGCAAACACACAAAATCCCAACCCAGATGACTTCATTGGTATATTCTATCTAACACTTAGGGAAGAAATAATACCAACTCTATCCAACCCAAAAAATAAAATAAAAAGAGAAAGAGTAAATACTTTCTAACCCATTTTATGAGGCCTCTATAACCTTGATGACTAGAGCATTTTAAGAAAGGTATAAACCAAAAAACCTCATGAGCACAAAAACAAAAATCTTTAGTAAAATGTCAGCAAATCCAATTCAATGATATATAAAGAGGTTAATAATCAATGGTCAAATGAGGTTTAATCCAGAAACGTAAGTTTGGTTTAATATATGTGAATCATACTATCATTGCAATAGATGTAGAAAAAGCATTTGGTAAACTATAACATGAGTTTATGATGGAACCTTTTGGAAAATTAGGAATAACAGAAAATTTCCTTGACCTAATAAGGAAAGATATAAGCAAACCCTACTGAGCAGCATACTTAATGATAAAATGTTGGATGCAAAGAATGGGAGTAAGACACAGAAACAACATAAGTGTCTATCAATGGATGAATGACAAAGTTAGTGAATAACATAAGCTTGAACTATGCAGGTCCACTTATACATGCCTTTTTTTTTTCAATAAATATATTGAAAATTTTTTGGAGATAAGCCAACAATTTGCAAAAATCTGTAAACAAATCATGTAGCCCAGAAACATAGAAGAAAAATTAAGAAAAGGTTAGGTATCTCATGAATGAATAAGATACATATAGATACAAGATGAATTTATCATTTAATATCATAAAAGATATACAAATCTATTATAAAAAGTTAAAATTCATCAAAATTTACATGTACATAGACCAAACATGGCAGCATTGTTAAGAGATATGCAAACAAATGTAAAGATGCAGTATTAATTCATAACTGCATAAAATTAACTGCAACACATACTGTATCACTGAGATAATTTCAAAGTCATCTCCTGCACCTATTGCAGTGAGCCTAAGTGTTGAAAGTATCTGTTTAAAATGCTATTTGACCCTAATCATCTCTATGTGAATTCTTCTCTCCAGTAAATCGTGTATCACAGTAAAAGTTATCTCTTACAGTTCTAACATATTTTTTCACCTTAGTTTGTGCAATACTGTAAACCTTGAATTAAATGGCACCCATACAAAGTCCCACCAGTCATCCTGGAAGTGAAAGAAGCAAAGAAAAGTTATGACGTTACAAGAAAAAGTTGAATTGCTTGATATGTACCATAGATTGAGGTCTGAATCTGTGGATGCCTGACATTTCAAGGTAAATGATTCCAGTATAAGGACCAACATAAAAAAAAAAAGAAAAGGAAATTCATGAAGCCATTGCTGCAGTTATGCCAGCAGGCATGAAAACCTTGCACATTTCATGAAATACCTTTTCATCTTGTATTGAAAATGTAGCTTTTATGTGAGTGCAGGATTGCTATAAGAAAGGCATCCCTATAGACTCTAACATGATACAAGAAAAAGTGAAGTTATTATGTGAACATAAAGCAGAAGGAAAGTGGAGGATTTCGTGCTAATAAAAGATAGTCTGATGGGGCTCCTGGGTGGCTCAGTTGGTTGAGTGTCTGACTTCGGCTGAGGTCATGATCTTGCAGTCCATGAGTTCAAGCCCTGCGTCAGGTTCTGTGCTGACAGCTTGGAGCCTGGAGCCTGCTTCAAATTCTGTGTCTCCCTCTCTCTCTGCCCCTCCCCCTCTCATGCTTGCTCTCTCTCTCGCTCTCTCTCTCCCTATCTCTCTCTGTCAAAAATAAATAAAAACATTAAATTTTTTTTTTTAAATAAAAGATGGCCTGATAATTTTAGAAAGAGATTTGGCTTGGGGCGCCTGGGTGGCGCAGTCGGTTAAGCGTCCGACTTCAGCCAGGTCACGATCTCGCGGTCGGTGAGTTCGAGCCCCGCGTAAGGCTCTGGGCTGATGGCTCAGAGCCGGAAGCCTGTTTCCGATTCTGTGTCTCCCTCTCTCTCTGCCCCTCCCCCGTTCATGCTCTGTCTCTCTCTGTCCCAAAAATAAATAAATGTTGAAAAAAAAAAAAGAAAAAGAAAGAGATTTGGCTTAAAAAGTTATCAAGATAACAGGAGAAGTAGCTTCTGCCAACCAAAAGGTAGCAGACAGTCTCCAGATGCCATTAAGGAAATCATTGAGGAAAAAGGATATCCACCTGACCAGGTTTTTAATGCAGGTGAAAGTGCCCTATTTGGGGCGGGGGGGGGGGGGGGAGTCACAAAGGGCATTTATTAGTAAGGAAGAGTGGCAAGCACCAGGATTTAGGGCAGGAAGAAAGTAGGAAAAAGGTAAGACTTAACCATTTCTTTTTTTTTTTTTTTAATTTTTTTTTTAGTGTTTTATTTATTTTTGAGACACAGAGAGACAGAACATGAGCAGAGGAGGAGCAGGGAGAGAGCAAGACACACAATCTTGCACAGAGCTGTGCTGACAGCTCTGAGCTGTCAGCACAGAGCCTGACGCAGGGCTGAACTCATGAACCACGAGGTCATGACCTGAGCTGAAGTCGGATGCTCAACCAACTGAGCCACCCAGGCGCCCCAAGACAACCATTTCTATTCAACATTGTACTGAAGGTCCTAGCCAGTGCAATAAGACAAGAAAAAGAATAAAAGGCATAAAGACTAAAAAGGAAGAAGAATTTTTGTTGTTAACTTCATACATAGAAAATTCTAAGAAATCTAGAGAAAAATTACTAGAATCAGTATATTTAACGACCTCCCATAATATAAAACAATATTTTCACATACTAGCAATGAACCATTAGAATATGAAATAAAACAAACTATTTACAATAGCTTTGAAAATATAAAAAAAAAAACTTATGGATAAGTTGAATGAATGATATGTAAGACCTACATAGAAAACTATAAAAGATAGACAAATTGAGAAAAGGATAAATACATGAAGTGACATACCATATCCATGAGTTGGAACATTCAATGTTAAGTCTAATGTTAAGATCTCAACTATCTCCAAATATGATCAAAATAAAATCCCAGCACAGTTTTACAAAATTAATAAGCTGATTTTAAACATTATTTAAAAATATAGAGCACCTAAAACTACTAAAATCATTTTGAAGAAGTAGACCAGGATTAGAGGATTTATCCTGACTTCAAGATTTATTATACATCTATGGTAATAAAGACAATGCAAAAGTACATAAAAGGGATCAGGGGAACAGAATACAGAGTCCAGAAACAGACACACACATATACACAAATTATATTCAATAAGCATGAAAGTCAAATGATTTTGACAAATAATTCAGCGAAAAAAACTTTTCCCCAACAAATGTATTTTGGGGTAATTGGATATCTGTAAAAATAAATGCAAAAATTAATTCAAGATGGGACTCAGGCCTAAATATAAAAACAAAAACTATGAAGCTACTAGAAGAAAGCATAGGAGAACATGTTAGTAATCTTAAGGCAGTAGGCACAGATTTGTTAGAGAGGACATAAAAAGCTTGCATTAAAAGGAAAAAATGAAGGTTGATGGAGGGAGGTGAGTGGGAGATAGGCTAGATGGGTGATGGGTATTAAGAAAGGCACTTGTGATGAGCACTGGGTGTTGAATATAAGTGATGAATCACTGAATTCTACTCCTGAAACCAATATTGTACTGTATGTTAACTAAAATTGAAATTAAAAATAAAAATTGAAAAAATTGATAAATTAGACTTCACCAAAATTAGATAAATATGTTCATTAAAAGATACTGTGAAAATGGGACACCTGGGTGGCTTAGTTGGTTGAGTGTCCAACTCTTGATTGATTTTGGCTCAGGTCCTGATCTCACAGTGTGAAACTGGCCCTGCATTGGGCTCTGTGCTGGCAGTGTAGAGCTTGCTCAGGATTCTCTCTCTCTTCCTCTCTCTCTGTCCCCCACCTCTAGATAAACTTAAAAAAAAATAATGTGAAAAAAATAAACAGGTGAGCCACAGACTGGTAAGAAATCTTAAAAACACATATATTTGACAAAGGTATTCTATTTAGAATTTATAAAGAAATGTTAAAATTCAATAATAAGACAAACAACCAAATTAAACACATGGGCAAAAGATTTAAAAAGACATTTTACAAGAGAGGGGTGCATGGGTGACTCAGTTAAGCATCAGGCTCTTGATTTCAGCTCAGGTCATGATCTCATGGTTCGTAAGATCAAGCCCCACACTGGGCTCTGCGCTGACAGTGTGGAGCCTGCTTGGGATTCTCTCTCCCTCTCTCTCTGCCCCTCCCCCACTTGCACACACTCTCTATCAAAATAAATAAATATTTTTAAAAAGGCATTTTACAAGAGAATGTACAAGAATGGTTAATAAAATATGCAAAAGTGATCAACATTTTTTTTTATTAAAAAAATTTTTTTTTAACGTTTATTTATTTTTGAGACAGAGAGAGACACAGCATGAATGGGGGAGGGTCAGAGAGAGGGAGACACAGAATCTGAAACAGTCTCCAGGCTCTGAGATGTCAGCACAGAGCCCAACGCAGAGCTCAAACTCACGGACCGCAAGATCATGACCTGAGCTGAAGTCAGACGCTTAACCGACTGAGCCACCCAGGCGTCCCGATCAACATTTTTAATCATCAGTAAAATAGAAATTAAAAGCAAATGAGATCCTATTACACACCTTGTTGAAAGGCTAAAGTGAAAAAAATATATTATAACATCAATCATTGGAGAGGATGTAAAGAAACTGGAACTCTCATATATGTTGTTAAGAATGTAAAATAGTATGACCACTTTGAAAAATCAAGGGGCAGTTACTTTAAATATGACCCATATGTCTATCCTATGACTCAGCAGTATCATTCCTAGGAATTTTTCAAAGAGAAATGAAAACATGTCTACAAAAGTCTTTTATAAGAATGTTCATATCGGATTTATTCATAATAGCCCTAACCTAGAAACAGTCTAGATGTCAATCAACAGGATACTGGATAAACAAACTGTTGGATATTTACACAACAGAATGTTACATAGCAATAAAAAGGAATAAACAAGTGATATATAAAACAATATAGATGATTCTCCACACCATTATGCCAAATAAAAAAACTCATGCACAAAAATGTATGTGCTCCCCCTCCCCAATTTACATGAAACTGTAGAATAGACAAAATTAATCTGGTGACAGAAATCAGATTAGAAGTTCTCTGGTATGAGGTGAGGAGTATTGACTGGGAAGGAGGGTGAAAGAACTTACTGGGGTGATGAAAATGTTTCTTGATAGGCAGTGTAGTTACATGAGTGTATGCATTAGTCAAAATTAGTGAACTATATAATCAAGATCTAAGCATTTGACTATATACAACTTATACATCAATTTTAAAAAGTTCATATACAGGGTGACTGAATGGATAAAAAAAAACAAGACCCATCTACACACTGCCTACAAGAGATTACTTCAGAATCTAAAGACACATACAAACCGAAAATGAGGGCAAGGAAAAAGATTTCCCATGCAAATAGAAGCAAAAGAAAGCTGGGGTAGCAGTGCTTATGTCAGACAAAATAAATATTATTTTATTTATTTTTATTTTTCATTTTTTAAATATTTTTTATCTTTAAGTAATCTCTATACCCAACGTGGGTGTACAGTCTGAACTCATAACCATTAGATCAAGAGTCGCATACTTTACTCACAGAGGCAGCCAGGTGGCCCCAGATAAAATAGATATTAAACCAAAGATTATAAAAAAAATACATAGAAAAGCAATAAATAAGATAAAGAAATCAATCCAATAAGAGGATATAACAAGTGTAAATATCTATGCACCCAACACAGAAGCATCTAAATATACAAAGTAAATATTAATAAATATAAAGGGGAGAAATTGACAGTAATATAATAATAGTAGGGGACTTTAAGATCCCATTTACATCAATGGAAAGATCATTTAGACAGAAAGCCAATAAGGAACTTTGTTCAGTGGCACTGAACAACACATTAAACAGATGGATTTAACAGATATATACAGAATATTCCATCCTCAAACAGCAGAATACACATTTTTTTCAAGTAGACCTGGAATATTCTCCAAAACAGAACATGTTAGGTCACAAAATAAGTCTCAATAAATTTAAGAATACTCATATTATATCTTTTATGACAATGGTATGAAACGAGAAAATGAGGTAAATTTATAGCAATACAGGCTTACATCAAGAAACAAACAAAAAATCTCAAACAATCTGATCCTTTACCTAAAAGAAATAGAAAAAGAACAACAAACAAAGCCCAAAGTTACTAGAAGGAGGAAATAAAGTTCTGGGTAGAAATAAATGAAATAGAGACTAAAAAACCAACACAAAAGATCATGAAACCAAGATAAACAAAACTGATAAATCTTTAGCCAAACTCATCAAGAGACAAAAAGACAGAAAGGACCCAAATAAGTACAATCAGAAATTAGAGAAGAACAGACACCACAAAAATGTCAAGGATTATGAGACTGCTATGAAAAATCATATGCCAACAAATTAGACAACCTGGAATAAATGGATTAATTTCCTATAAACATATAATCTTTCCAGACTGAATCAGGAAGAAATAGAAAATCTGAACAGATTGATTGCTTGTTAACAAAACTGAATAAAAAAAAAAAATCAAAAGACTACCAATAAACAAAAGTCCGAGACCAATGGGCTTCACAGGTGAATTCTATCAACATTTAAAGAAGAGTTAATATCTATCCTTCTGAAACTATTCCAAATAGTAGAAGAGGAAGGAAACCTTCCAAATTCATGCTATAAGGCCAGCATTATTCTAATACCCAAACCAGAGAAAGACACTCTAAAAAAAAAATTACAGGCCACTATCTTTGATGAACACAGAGGCAAAAATCCTCAAGAAAATGTAGACAAACTCAACAAAGGATAATACACCATAATCCAGTTGGGTTTATTCCAAGGACACAAGGATGTTTTAATATTAGCAAATAAATCAGTGTGATATACCCCATTAACAAAATGAAGGATACAAACCATATGATCATCTTAATAGATGGAGAAAAGCATTTGATAAAATACAACATCCATTTATGATAAAAACCCTCAACAAAGTGGGTTTAGAGGGAGAACACCTAAACATACTAAGGTCACATGAAAAACCCACAGCTAATATCATATTCAATGGTGAAAAACTGAACATCTTTCCTTTAAAATTAAAAACAAGACAATGATGCCTACTCTTGCCACTTTGATTCAGCATAGTATTATGAGTCCTAGCCACAGCAATTAGACAACAAAAAGAAATAAAAGGTATCCAAACCGACAGGGAAAAGTTAAACTGTCACTAACTATTTGCAAATGACATACTATATATGGTAAACCCAAAAGCTCCATCAAAAACTGTTGGAAACCAATAAATGAATTCAGTAAAGTTGCAGGAGGCAAATTAATATACAAAATTTTGCTATATATTTGTTATACATATACACAAAAATCTGTAACACATATTGCATTTTAATATACAAAATCCTTAACCAAGGAGGTGAAACTTATACTCTGAAATCTGTAAGACTCTGATGAAAAAAACTGAAGACAACACAAACAAATGGAAAGATATACTATGATCATGGATAGAATTAATATTGTTAAAATGTCCACTCTACCCAAAGCAATCTACAGATTTAATGCAATCCCCATCAAAATACCAATAGTATTATTCACTGAAATAGAACAAATAATCCTAAAATTTGTATGGAACCACAAAAGGTCCCAAATAGCCAAGGCAATCTTGAGAAAGAAGAACTAATCTGGAAGTATCACAATCCCAGATTTGAAGCTATATTACAAAGCTATAGTAATCAAAACAGTATCATACTGGTAAAAGAAAAATAGATACATAGATCAATGAAATAGAATAGAGAGTCCAGAAATAAATCCATGCTTATATAGTCAATTCATCTACAACAAAGGAGGCAAGAATATACAATGGAGAAAAGCAGATAACCCAGATAAAAGATTGCTAAGTTTTTAAAAGTGAAAAAGTCACATAAAAAGTACGAGCTAGATAATTATTACCCCAAATATTTGAATAAGCTTAGGTTGTCTGATAAAAATACCAGTGATTGTTGTTGAGCAGGAAGAATTATTAGAAAGCCCCACACTCTTCCCATTCTATTCCTAATAAATCTACACTTCTTTTAAACCACCACCTCTTCCTAAAAGTCATAGCACAAAGACCACTTAAAATCTTTTTGCAGGAGTAAAGCTATTAATGCAGAGTTCCACAATACTTACTGGAGAATTGTACTGTGGAGAAAAAGAAAGAATATCCATCAATTGGTAAATGACATAATAAATGTGGTACACTCATAGTATGGCATATTAGGCACCGTTAAAAAGACTAATTACATATATGCAATTTGACTTGAAAGGATTTCCATCATTCAGTGTTATCTGAGAATAGACAGATCAGAAGAGTATAGAGAATATGATCTGATTTTAATAAATAACAATGAGAAAAAAAATACCAAATTGTTAATACTGGTATCTTAAAAGGGGATAGAGGGCTGGCAGTTAGAGTTTAAAAAAATAAAAGATCTATTTCAAAATATTTCTCAGAATAAATATGTATGAAATGCTGTGATTGCACATACCTATATATACATACATGTATGAAAAAATGGCAACCAAAATAATTTTTATTGTTTATTTTATTATTTTTAATGTTTATTTTTGAGAGAGAGAGAGAGAGAGAGAGAGAGAGAGAGAGAGAGTGAGAGAGAGAGAAAGAGCGAGCATGTGCTTGCAAGTGGGGGAATGACAAAGAGACGGAGACAGATCCGAAGCAGGCTCCTCGCTGTAAGTGCAGAGCTCCACACAGGGCTTGAACTCCCAAACCGTGAGATCATGACCTGACCCAAAATTGAGTTGGCCATTAACCGATTGAGCCACCTAGGCACCCCATAACCAAAATAATTTTAAATACATGTTGAAATACATGGATTTTTACTTCCTCCTTTCTTCTTTACTGATTTATATTTTTGGCTACTGACACCTATTCTTTTTATGCAACAAAAAAAAAGGGTATTTTTATTTTGGGGCAACCTGGAAAACACTGCAAAACCTTTGAAATTTCATTCTTCACAGAGCTAGAACAAACAATTCTAAAATTTGTATGGAACCAGAAAAGACCCTGAATAGCCATGGCAATTCTGAGAAAGAAAACCAAACCTGGAAGCATCACAATTCTGGACTTCAAGCTGTATTACAAAGCTGTAATCAAGACAGTATGGTACTGGCACAAAAGTAGACATATAGATTAATGGAACAGAACAGAGAACCCAGAAATGGACCCATAAACATATGGCCAACTCATCTTCAACAAAGCAGGAAAGAATATCCAAGGGAATAAAGGCAGCAAATGGTGTTGGGAAAACTGGACAGCGATGTGCAGAAGAATGAACCTAGACTACTTTCTTATACCATACACAAAAATAACCTCAAAATGGATAAAAGACCTAAATGTAAGACAAGAAACCATCAAAATCCTAGAGAAGAACACAGACAGCAACCTCTTTGACCTTGATCTCAGCAGCTTCTTACTAGACATGTCTCTGGAGGCAAGGGAAACAAAAGCAAACATGAACATCAAGATAAAAAGCTTCTGCACAGCAAAGGAAAAAATCAACAAAACTAAAAGGCAACCAGGGAGAAGATATTTGCAAATGACATATCAGATAAAGGGTTAGTATCCAAAATCTACAAAGAACTTATCAAACTCAACACCCAAAAAACAAACAATCCAGTGAAGAAATGAATAAAAGACACTTTCCCAAAGAAGACATCTAGATAGCTAACAAACACATGAAAAGATGCTCAACATCACTCATCATAAGAGAAATACAAATCAAAACAACAATGAGATACAAACTTCAAACCTATCAGAAAGGGTAAAGCTAACAACTGAGGAAACAACAGATGTTGGTGAGGATGTGGAGAAAGAGGAACACTTTTGCACTGCTGGTAGGAATGCAAACTGGTGCAGCCACTCTGGAAAACAGTATGGAGATTCCTCAAAAAATTGAAAATAGAACTACCCTACGACCCAGCAATTGCACTTCTAGGTATTTATCCATAGGATACAAAAATGCTGATTCAAATTGGCACATGCACCCCAATGTTTATAGCAGTGCTATCAACAATAGCCCAATTATGGAAAGATCCCAAATGTCCACTGACTGACAAATGGATAAAGAAGATGTGGTGTATACATATACACACATATATATATACACATATACACAATGGAGTATTACTCAGCAATCAAAAAGAATGAAATCTTGTCATTTCCAACAACATGTAAGTAGAATGTATTATGCTAAGTGAAATAAGTCAGAGAAAGGTAAATACCATATAATTTTACCCATATGTTGAATTTAAGGAACAAAACAGATGAACATAGGGGAAAAGAAGGAAAAATAAGATAAAAACAGACAAGCAGGCAAGCCAGAAGAGACTGTTAAATAAAGAACAAGCTGAGGGTTGCTGGAGGGGCTTTGGGTGGCAGATGGGCCAAACAGTGATGGGCATTAAGGAAGGCACTTGTTGGGTGAGCGTTGGGTGTTATATGTAAGTGATGAAACACGAAATTCTACTCTTGAAACCATTATCACATTATATGTTAACTGACTTGGATTTAAATAAAAATTTTAAAAAGTACATGCAAAAATAAAACACGTGAAAATTTAAAAAAATAAAAAAAAACATATATAATGTGCTACAGGTAAAGATATGAGTTCTGCATAATTACTATATTTTAAAATTGAAAATAAAAGGGAGTAATATACTCATTACTGTTAGAATTGTTGAATCATTGTATTGTACACCTGAAACTAATATAAAACTGTATTGATTATATTTCAATAAAATATTCAAAAATTCTGGGGCGCCTGGGTGGCGCAGTCGGTTAAACGTCCGACTTCAGCCAGGTCACGATCTCGTGGTCCGTGAGTTCGAGCCCCGCGTCGGGCTCTGGGCTGATGGCTCAGAGCCTGGAGCCTGTTTCTGATTCTGTGTCTCCCTCTCTCTCTGCCCCTCCCCCGTTCATGCTCTGTCTCTCTCTGTTCCAAAAATAAATAAACGTTTAAAAAAAAAAAATTCAAAAATTCTAAAATAGAGATAATTACATAACACAAGTAACACTTTCTGCCAACACTAAAGAACAAAACATCTCATGTAAACAGACCCTCAAGCACAGATGCCACAAACACACAAACATACCTGGATGATTCAGAAGAGTATCAAGTTCTTCTTTGGCCACAACCATTCTTAATCTATCACTACTATCAATGACAAAAATAATGGCTTGTCCTTCTCTGTGTAATATAAAAAATGAGAAAAATTAACGATAAACTCATACATTTTTCCATATTTAGTATTCATCTGCATTTCCTAACCTGTGTATTATCTCTTTATTTATTAGTTTATATGAGTGATTAATATATTATCATTAGTCATATTTTATGTAAAGTAATTTGTTCTCAGTTGGTTGATAATATGGTAAATTTAATGACTTGTTATTTCATAATTTTAAAAAATTACAAGTAAAATCATAATTCTATTACACAGATACAATCATTATTAATACTTTGGCGTAAATCATTTTTTACATTTTCTTTGTGTATACTCACATATGAATATCTACATTTGTATTTAAATGGAATCTTGCTGTTTTACATCCTGACTTTCTGATATATAAACATTTCCGTGATCTTTTTCTGCAGTATGGTTTGAGCTTTTTTAATTTTGAGAGAGAGAGAAAGAGCATGAACAGGGGAGGCACAGAATGAGAGGGAGAGAATCCCAAACACGCTCCACACATCAGTGCAGAGTCTGATGCGGGGCTCAAACTCACAAACCATGAGATCATGACCTGAGCCAAAATCAAGAGTTGGACACTTAACTGACTGAGCCATCCAGGCGCCTCTTATTTGAGCTACCTTTGTATGAAACATTAAACACTATACCAGTATTTTTTTTACCTTAACCATAGTGATAAATACATTTTAGATTAAGAGGACACATAAGTATACATAACTATATTTGAAATAAGTTTTTGGAAATAATTACAAATAGCTTTGATTTTATTCAATTTGATTTTTTTTTAACTGATAACCATCTACTGATAACCAGCTACTGAACTGGCTTAAGGGTTCACCTATAGATCTCATTGGCCCTTAAAAAAAAGTCACTGATTCCTTCTGACCCTTTCATTGCATGGTGTCATCAAATACTGTGCCAAACTTCTATTGTTGGACTTAGAGATTATTCTTAATTTTCATGATTATGAAAAAGTTTGGAATAAACATCCTCCTAAATACAATTTTTAAATTTTTTGATACTTTAAGATTTGTTCTTAGGACTAAAATTTCTAGGAATATATACAAAATTAAAAGTTTTAGATAAACACTGACAAATTGTATTCCAGACATGCTTTATCAACATCATACTTATACTAATATCAGTACTTTTCCCACCCCTTTCCTGTATGGCTTCTTAACAGTTTTCCATTTTTGCCATTTTTTTTTTTTAACATTTATTTATCTTTGAGACAGAGAGAGACAGAGCATGAACGGGGGGAGGGCCAGAGAGAGAGGGAGACACAGAATCTGAAGGAGGCTCCAGGCTCTGAGCTGTAAGCACAGAGCCTGATGCGGGGCTCGAACTCACAGACCGTGAGATCGTGACCTGAGCGAAGTCGGACGCTCAACCGACTGAGCCACCCAGGCGCCCCCCATTTTTGCCATTTTAAAAGCATATTTACATTGTATTTCATTAATTGCTAGTGAAGTTCAATATTTTTTCATATATTTACTGGACATTTATACTTTTATGAATCGCTTATTCTAGTAGTGAGTTATTATTTTAAAGTTCAATGTCATTAGTAATCACACGAATATAAAAATAAAACAACTTTCTAGTTCTATTTCTTCTACCATTAAAAAAAATGAATACAGATTATCGCCAGTCATTTATTAGTAGTAGCCAAAGAAATTGATATGACTGGAAAGATCTACCAAGAGCTTTAAAAATGTTCTTGGGGCGCCTGGGTGGCGCAGTCGGTTAAGCGTCCGACTTCACCCAGGTCACGATCTCGCGGTCCATGAGTTCGAGCCCCGCGTCAGGCTCTGGGCTGATGGCTCGGAGCCTGGAGCCTGTTTCCGATTCTGTGTCTCCCTCTCTCTCTGCCCCTCCCCCGTTCATGCTCTGTCTCTCTCTGTCCCAAAAATAAATAAAAACGTTGAAAAAAAAAATTAAAAAAAAAAATGTTCAATCACTTTGAACCAGTAATTTTATTTCTGAAATTTATTCTGAGGAAACATGGACTATGACAAAGATTTATGCAGAAAGATGTGTTAACTGAAGGGCTGTTTATAATCTTCAAAAACTGAGAAAAACCTTTATGTCCAAAAATAGAAAAATGACCAAAAAATAGACATAGGCATATGAAAAAATAACAGGTAGCCATGTATTAGTTATATTCTTTGTATGTTTTTCCTGATTTATTCTTATCATGAATGTTAACTGAAAAAGCAGGATAAAAAACTATATATGGCAATTTATAATGTTCCTTTCTCAATTATGTAAAGTGTGTATTTTATATTTTAAAAAAGAAGAAATATACAAAAAAGATTAACAATAGCAAATTTATTAGTAGTGAGATTTATGGAAAACAACTTTTTTATATTCTCTTCTATATTTTTCAAATATTAAAAAAAGTGCACTCCTTATATTTTATATTTTATTACTTTTTCATATTATAACGATAAGATGCAAAAATTATATAATAATTAATATTATAGAATCATATAAGTGACAAAGTAAACTTCCCTTATAATCTTGTTGTTCCCAAAACAAATGCTATTAATGGTTAGGTGTACATTCCACCTATTTTTTTTCTTCTCTATATATACTAAGCACATATTTTTATTAAGAATACTATTTTTCTTTTTATAATTGAGATATGTCATTATAAACAGGGTTCAACACACAATTTTCAGTGTATATCTTTGCCCACCAGTGTTAGTCATAGGATACTTTTCAAGCAGCAAAATGATGGCTGGAGAGCATGAACATTTTTCATTTTAACAGATACTGGTAAATCTCCCTGAAAAAGATGTTACATTCCCACCATAAGAATGACTTGTTTTGCCAACAGTACACTTAATCTTTTTAACCTCTTTCAGTCTAACAGATTAAAATGAATTTGTTCTTTCATAATTAGAAAAAATGTAGAGATACAAGATATAAATTTACTATTATTATAAACTTCTCCATAGTAACCATATTCACTTTTCAACCTACAATTTATCTATAGTGTTCATAATTAATTAACTTCTTCCAAAAAGATTTTGAAGAAAAAGGAATTAAAATAAGAAACATTTCCTTTTGGAGTGTCTGGGTGGTTCAGTAAGTTAAGCATCCGACATTTGGTTTTGGGCTCAGGTCATGATCACACGGTTCATGAGGTCAAGCCCCACATCAAGCTCTGTGGTGACAGTGCAGAGCCTGCTTGGGATTTTCTCTCTCCCTCTCTCTGCCCCTACCCCACTCATGCTGTCTCTGTCTCTCAAAATAAATTAATAAACTTCAAAAAAAAAAAAAGAAACATGTCCTTTTTTTAAAGTACTATTTTCCATGTATTTTTTTATTGCACATTTGCAGGAAAGAATAAAAAAAAAAATTAAAATCAGATCTGGCAGTCATGTCATAACCATTGAAAACAAGAGTTCATAATGACAAAAGGGCATTTAATTAAACGATACTGATTATAAGTTTCAGACTCCAAAAGTAATTTACATTGCTTATATATGAAGGAGTCCTAGCAATATTAGAAGTTAATGAATTCATTTTAATACCACATGCAAATCTTGAGAGGATATAATACATTTGGATCCTAGTAACTTGATAGTTCTTAATCTGCAGTGATTAGTGAGCACTTGATGTGCATATGCTGAAAAATATCTTGTTTAGAATTGGTTATAGAAAAATGGATCAACTGTTAGTACTATTATTTTAACTAAATTTATTCAATAAATATGTACTGATGTATATGTCCAGCATCATACTTGGCCTTGAAGAAAAAAACCTTAATAAGAAATAATCCCTGCTCTTGAGGAATTCATACTCTCACTATGGAGGCAGGTGTGGTACAGGACTTTAAGACCTAAGAATTATGATTACAGAGGTGTGAATGGGCAAAGTACTATGTGATTGCTGGGGACAGAATACCTGGGCAACATGGTGAGATTTCACAGAGGAGGTGACTTTTGAGTTAGCCTTAAAGCGTGACTATATTAACTTTAAACAAAATAAAAGAGGGCATTAAAAACAGAGAGAAGAGCATATGCAAAGAACCAAAGTCATGAAGGGCCTGAAGCCTTTGAAAAATAATATAAAGTATGATCATGTATCTTTTTAAATTAGAAAATGTGCTTAAATTATATGAAAAATAAACATTGCAACCTAGCCCATGTAATCCTTTGGATTTATCTGTTAATCGTTATTTATTATTAAAGTATAATCATCTAGGGGCGCCTGGGTGGCGCAGTCGGTTAAGCGTCCGACTTCAGCCAGGTCACGATCTCGCGGTCCGTGAGTTCGAGCCCCGCGTCGGGCTCTGGGCTGATGGCTCAGAGCCTGGAGCCTGTTTCCAATTCTGTGTCTCCCTCTCTTTCTGCCCCTCGCCCGTTCATGCTCTGTCTCTCTCTCTGTCCCAAAAATAAATAAACGTTGAAAAAAAATAAATAAATAAAATAAAATAAAATATAATCATCTAGTTAACTAACATTCATAAACATACTTACTTATAATAGTGCTCCCAGAGATTTCTGTATCTTCCTTGACCTGACATGTCAAACACTGTAAAAGACAAACTACAGAAAAAGACAATAAAAACAAAACAAAATCAAACACCAAACAAAACAATGACTACTTTATAAATTACTAACTTAAGGTGTCACTTCTATTTAAAATTTTAAATTTTTTTCAAAGAAGCCACCTTTGGATATGCAATATGCAATTTGAATCAATTTTCAAGTACAAGTCCCATAAAATAAATTTTTTGAATATAAATATTTTTCAATAAGTAACATATAAAAAATGTTTTCCTTACTAGAGAGATTATCAGAATTTGTCTAAACTCTAAATTCTGAAAAATAATCCACAGGTAGTGGTACAAATATTTTAATACTTATGGATTTCTGAAACAACAAATTAATTTTTCTAAAAGTAGAAGGAATGATGAGGTAGATCTAATATTATCACTTTTTCACCCAAAACTTCTTAGTCACAAGCATAATAAAGTGAATTACCTGGACGATTTGAATTTCTCTATGCTGAATCCTATGGTTGGAACTATATCTTGAGATTGAGCCTTTAAGAGAAAAGATAAATTTAGAAATTTGCAATTACCAAAGATGAATTATTCCTCAGGTTAAAAAAAAAATCCAATATCCAATTCTAAAATTTTTCACTAAGGAGATGACAGAATTAAACAAAATTATAATTTTTACAGTGGGATCACAGCGTGTGAATGCTTTACAGAAGTTTAAGGTTTACTAATATGAATCTGTATAATGTGTATGTCTTAATTCATATTTTGTGGCTTGCTGCAAGTTACCACAGCCTTAAAGCGGTTTGATGAGTCATTCCGAGTTCACATACAGGACTTTGTAATCTTTCACCACATACTTAATGAGTTTCTATATACTATAGGGGACTGTTCTCATATCTAGATGGTGAATATACATGGCCCCGGCTCTCACTGAGCTTATTATCTAAAGAAGGTAAACAGCAATAACCAAGTAAACTACAAATGAACACGATTTCAAGCAGTGATAAGTACAATGAAAGGTGATTTGGGGATGGGAGGCAATGGGGGAGGAGGTTGGTATGGGGCATGGAAGAGCCTCTCTGAGGAGGTGACATCTGACCCAAGAGTAAATATCAAAAAGGAGAAAAGCTATGACGAGATCTTGGCAAAGAATATTCCAGTCAAAGGAATTAGCCAGTGCAATGACCCCATTGCAGGAAGGAACTTGTCACTGAGGAAAAGTATAAGACCTGTATATCTAAAATGTACTGGGGCGCCTGGGTGGCACAGTCGGTTAAGCGTCCGACTTCAGCCAGGTCACGATCTCGCAGTCCGTGAGTTCGAGCCCCACATCAGGCTCTGGGCTGATGGCTCAGAGCCTGGAGCCTGTTTCCGATTCTGTGTCTCCCTCTCTCTCTGCCCCTCCCCCGTTCATGCTCTGTCTCTCTCATCCCAAAAATAAATAAACGTTGAAAAAAATTTTTTAAATGTACTGAGTAAGGCAGAGAGCTGTATGTAATAAAGAGAGGTAGAGCCTCGAAGGTCATGGTGGGGAATTCTGTGTGAAGAGATACAAGGGGGCAAAAGTACAGCAGGAGACATGTTAGAAAGTCAATTAAGTGACTTAAACTGGCAATTAAAGTGCCTTAAACTGGGGTGTCTGGGTGGCTCAGTTCGTTGAGTATCTGACTCCTGATTTTGGTTCAAGTCATGATCTCACAATTCATGAAATTGAGCCCCATGTCAGGCTCCGTGCTGGCAGTGTGAAGCCTGCTTGGGATTCTCTCTCACTCCTCTCTCTCTGCCCCTCTGCCACTCTCTCTCTCTTTCTCTCAAAATAAATATACTTAAAAAAAAAAAAAAAGACTTAAATTGTAAGTCATCAAATGCCTCCTAACAGTTCCACCATCAAAACTATTCCTCCCTTTGAATAAAAAAAAAATCCACTCATTTTCTGAACCTGAGTTCAGAACTGACTGCTTTTTTCTTTTTTTTTTTTACATTTTTTAATATAACCATTCCTTAAGTTTTATTGGTCTTATCTCACTAACTTATCACTTCTTGCTTTGCTTTATTACAAAAAACTTGTAATTACTCTTAATTGTTAATATGCTATCTTAGACAAGTTACTTAACTTCTCCAAACCTTAGTTTTCTCAAATGTGAAATCTGTTATTATCTTTAACTTGTAAAGTTATCATGAGAATTAAATTAGTTAATGAATGCAAAATACTCAATACAGTGTCAGGCCCATAGTAAATACTCAACAAATATCATAATTATAGTCACTGATTTCAGTCTCTTTCCAACTTTCTCCATGCAATCAATCACAGTGTAACTTAAAAAGATCACCCTTTAGTTCATCATGTTGCTTTTGTGTGAAAACAGCAGGAGTAGAAAGAAAACTGTTGCCTCACACCATTACATTTAATTTGGTAGTCTACTTCTGGAAATTTAAAATTCAAATGCAAAGACAGAAGCTGAAAAGTCACTGGAGCTTAGTCACCTTAGTAGCAATGTGCTAGTGAAAAGGCGTCCCTAGAGATGCCCGGTTTTGCTTTTCTGAAGTTTGTTTATTCAGCTTTTCTTTCTTATGAGCTGCCTATATTCTTCCAAAAATATTTTTCTGTTTATGTTAGAATTCATTTCCTGCGATTCAGAGTCCTGCCTCAGATCTTAGGGTTTCTTCACTGCAAAACAAACTTTGGATTAAAGAGTTTCCTAATTTTTGTTGTCCCTAAATAACCCACTGTTTTGGTTTTTGATTTTGATCACAATCATAATAAAATCATCAGCTATTATTATCAGGAAAAATATAACAGTAATAAAAAAGCAAGGAAGTTAAATGTTTAAAGAAATCTCAGGGGCGCCTGAGCAGCTCAGTCAGTTAAGTGTCCGACTTCGGCTCAGGTCATGATCTCATGGTTTGTGGGTTCGAGCTCCATGTCAGGCTCTGTGCTGACAGCTGAGAGCCTGGAGCCTGCTTTGGACTCTATGTCTCCTCTCTCTCCACCATTCCCCTGCTCGTGTTCTGTCTCTCTCCCAAAAATAAATAAGCATTTAAAAAAATTTTTTTTAAAAAGAAATCTCGGGGCGCCTGGGTGGCGCAGTCGGTTAAGCGTCCGACTTCAGCCAGGTCACGATCTTGCGGTCCGTGAGTTCGAGCCCCGGGTCGGGCTCTGGGCTGATGGCTCAGAGCCTGGAGCCTGTTTCTGATTCTGTGTCTCCCTCTCTCTGCCCCTCCCCCGTTCATGCTCTGTCTCTCTCTGTCCCAAAAATAAATAAAAACGTTGAAAAAAAAAATAAAAAAAAAATAATAAAAAAGAAATCTCACAAGATACACCTCAAAAGAATAGCCCTATCCTCACTGAACTGTAGTTAGAACATTTGCCTAGTCTCTTCACAATCACCCAGCTTCTGCACAAACTCTTTGTTTCCAGATCTTCTCTTTTAACTTGCTGTTTTAATTAACAGGGATAAAATTAATCAACTTTCTTTTCTTCCCATCATTTCTAAAGTTATAATGTAAGATAATTAGAAAGAAGAAATTCCACAAATTAATTAGGATAAAACAAGGTTTGTGAGCTGGTGCTTCCAGATTCAAGTAGGATTCATTTTCTTCTAGAGAACAATCTCCAACATTAATCGTCCTCTGCTCTATCTAGGAACAAATACATTTGGTCATTCTCTAACTTGCTCAGGGAATAGTACAAAGCAAGCAAAGAGTATAGGAATTATCACCTCAGTGGAATAGTCTATCTGACACAGCCCAAGGATAGACTAATGTTAACAAGAATAGAACAGGATTTCTGAGAGAGGATTCTATTTGGTTGGTCTAGTAAACATGATATCCTTGGTGCCATCAATCATCATTCCTTGCCCAAAAATGAAAATAGAAAAATAACCCATCAGTCCATTCACCCAAAATACACTTATATACCTTGCAATATTATTTGGGATTTAGTGTTGATTAATATGAGATATATGCTCTTAAGGAATTTAAATTTATGAGGAAACATTTAATAAACAAGCTACCAATCAAATATGCAAGACATTTCAGATTGTTTTAAATCATACAAATCAGGATGATGTGGTAGTATAATGGCATTTATGTGGGAAAGGGGGGGGTGGTTGGGAATTGGAAAAGAAAGATATTTATAGAGTGCATCTCTAAGAAAATACAGCTAAGACCAGATTCTCCAGTGATCAGGTTAAAATGCCTCCTCACCCCCATTCATCAGTTTAGAAAACACCAGCAACCTCAATACATTGACAATAAATAAGCATTAAGATAGCTTAAAGCCATTTTGGGGCCGGGAAGTATCTAGTTACCTAGAAACTGCTTCTATCCACAGACAAAAAAAAGAGACGTTACTATAAAATAAGATTTGCAATTTTTTTTGCAAGAAGTTTCTTGATAGAGCATTGTAGATTTCTATAACTCACTTAATTCATTAAAAATAATCTTTCTAGAGGTACCTGGGAGGCTCAGTCGGTTAAGTGTCTGACTTCTGATTTCAGCTCAGTTCATGTTCTTGTGGTTTGTGGGATTGAGCCCTGTGTCAGGTTCTGCTCTGACAGCGCAGAGCCTGCTTGGATATTCTCTATCTCCCTCTCTTTTTCTGCCCCTCCCCAACTTGTGTGGGCATGCTGTCTCTCTTTCTCTCTCAAAATAAATAAATAAACTTTTAAAAATAATGTTTCTAATAGTGGATGTAAGCTCACAAGAGATTTCTTCAGTACAGAGACACTGAGGAAACAAGAGTTATTATCTATACCTGTGTGACAGAGATTGGGAGCCTTTTTCAAGTGGTCTTTTGGCTATTAGCACCAAATTAAAAAAAAAAAAACAAAAAGCAAAGCAACTTACTGTGTTCTTAGGATCTAGAGGTCAGTTATTCAAGGAGACAGGGTAGTTGCCTAAAGATTAAATCTCAGGAAGTGGTGTTAGAAAGTAGGTGATCATCCCCTTAAAATAGCTGTACGGCAAGTCTAGGCTAGTTTTGTAGTTCACCAGAGGTAACAGAGAGACAGAGATGTTGGAAAACAATGGAAGATTAATTAAAAAACCTTAGTTACTGGCTGTGAACCCAGGTTTTCCGAAGGGCTCTTCCTGACTAATGTGGTGTGTTAGGCAGGGTTAACAGGTTACAAAACCAGTCTGAAATGGGGGTATTATAAGATCACAGGGGTGTCTGGGTGTCTTAGATGGCTGAGCATCTGACTTTTGATTTCAGCTCAGGTCATGATCCCAGGATTGTGTGATTGAGCTCTGCATCAGGCTCCATCCTGAGCATGGAGCTTGCTTGATTCTCTCTCTTGCTCTTTTTCTTTCTCTCTCTCTCCCTCTGCCCCTCTGCCCTGCTCATGTGCTCTCTTTCTAAAAAAAAAAAAAAAAAAAAAAAAATTATTTTAAGATACAGACTGAACATGCTGTCTCCTTCCCTTTTTGACCCAAATCCCTAGAAATGACAAAAGAAACTATGAAAAAAAATCCATAGCTAATTTAAAAAATAAGAGCCATTGTCTTCAAAAGAATATCCTTGTTCAGGTAAGAAAGCTGTTTGCATCCATACCAAGGAAGATTCTTCCTACGGTAATAACCATATTTTGGAACATAAGATTACTATACTGTTGGGGAGGATGGAAAAAGAGACTGTAATTTCTATTCTGTTTTTTTAATGTTATTTCAGTACATTATGTGAGTACAGTAGACATTGGGGGACTGGTCCATTTTGTGGTTATTAATGGTGGCTCTGGTTTCAATAATTTTGTACTTATTTGAGATCAGTTTTACCAAAACAAAAAAATTTACCTTTGAGGCTATTCTCTGATGTGGAGAAAAGTGTAAACACCTCTGACAGAATAGGCCCTTGCTTAAAAATTTCCTTATAATCTTGTTCGCTTATTGCTGACAGCTTTACCCACAGAAATGCAGGTCACCAGTCACTGAGTTTAAGCATTTGCCCATACGGATCTTCTGACAGCTGATCCACAGTACTGATTATGGGCCCAGGCACAGTTGGGTATGGCTCTACTTTTAACATATATTCACTGTTCTTTAAATTCAATTCTGGACCCCATCCAACTGGGTAGGTTGCTTTATCTTCCTCTTAAGGACTGATAAAGAAATTTCATATAATCACAAAGTCAGGAGATAGACTCCAACGTATGTGGGCTTTTTGACCTGATCTTTGCCTTATTGGGGAAGAATCTCTTTTTTCCTGTCTTCATATAGAGAAAACTTCATTAAATGATACTCCTTATTTCTCAATCTCCCCTCCACCAATTTATTCCTCTCCATGGGAAAAGAATTATTCCTTTGCCCAGTTTGTGAAGTGAACTGATCATTCTTCATTCTTCCTCTCTCTCCTCATGCTTATCACAAGCCACATGCTTATCACAAGCATGCACTCTCATCTGATCTTAGCCATTCAATAAACCTAGAAGAGTAGGATTTTTCCCTGAGGAGGAAAACTTGAAATTTTGGGAGGC
The DNA here is from genome assembly GCF_014898765.1 of Herpailurus yagouaroundi. NCBI lineage: Eukaryota > Metazoa > Chordata > Mammalia > Carnivora > Felidae > Herpailurus > Herpailurus yagouaroundi. The sequence goes on along the minus strand of NW_024412403.1, from coordinate 46,450,698 downwards.
CAATCTCAATACAATAGAGTGTTAGCAACTCCTCTGAACAGACCTAACCTCACCCTCCAAAATCAACCTTTTAAATAAAGCTGGTATTTTTTTTTAAGTTTATTTATTTATTTTGAGAGAGAGAGAGAGAGTGCATACAAGCAGGGGAAAGGCAGAGAAAGAGGGAGAGAGAGATTCCCAACAGGCTCTTCACTGAAAGCACAGAGACTGATGTGGGGCTCAAACTCATGAACCGTGAGATCATGACCTGAGCTGAAGTTGGACACTTAACGGACTGAGCCACCCAGGCACCCCAAAGGTGGTATTTTTGATCTCTGCCTGACTTCAGCACGTATGCCTGAGCTGACTCCCAACTCAGTGGCGAACTCCTTAAATTAACTAAATTGCCTTCCAAATCCATCTTCGACTTCTTATCCTGGCTGCCTCAAACTATCTCCAACCTGAAGATACACCAGCAGTTAGTTGTTTTTCTGTGGCAAACTCATCCATGTAGAAGGGAATAATGACCAGAAAAAAAGAAATAATGGTGTTTTTGTAATTCCAAAGCAATCTCCAACTAAACAGAAGTAAAACTAAGCTATCGCAAAAGAAAATGGAGTAGTAAGGCTGTCTATTCTGCCCAATCTGAAGCATTATTTGAAGACAATAAAATTCATCTTCAACTACTATATTTAGGAGCAATATTTCCCATTCTCTGCCATTTAGTCATTAAAAGTACCAGCTTGTTTTTTGTCCCATCTGTATGCAGTCTATTTTTTCACTCTACATTTTTCACTAATGGCTTTTACCTAAATAAGTGTATTTACAACTGTAAATGTTAGTTGTCTATTCAATATCCATTCTCTCCTTCTTCTATACTTACAGGATCCTTATTATTCCTGGAAGCAGCAGTACGCCTTGCTTAAAAAAAAAAAAAAAATCCAGCTTAGGGGCACCTGGGTTGCTCAGTCGGTTAAGTGGCCGACTCTTGATTTTGGCTCAGGGCATGACCTCACTGTTTGTGGGATGGAGCCCCACAACAGGCTCTGCGCTGACAGTGAGGAGTCTAATATTCTCTCTCCCTCTCCCCCCATTCTCTCTCGCTCTATAAAAATAAATAAATAAACTTAAAAAAAATCCAGCTTTATTTATAGTTAGGGGTTTCCAATGAAATGTAAGTTAGGAATCATCAGTTGGTGCTTCTGGGTAAGCTCTTTAAAGAGGGCTTATTTAGGAAGAAGGTCTATTCCTTCAGCTTATTCTTTTCTCCTCCTGGTGACTTAGAATACAGATATAATAGTTAAGCAAGGTGACCATGTGGAGATCTTGAAGATGAAAACCAGGCACCTGGAATAGCATAACAGAAAGATGGAAGATGCCTGGATATCTCACAACTGACCGCAGCCCTGGAATACCTCCTGTACTACCAGCCCTGGAATACCTCCTCGGACTTATTTAGGTGACAGAAAAAGAAACCCCTTACCTATTTAGTCCACTGTTATGTGGGTTTTCTTTATGTGTAGCAGAACCTAACTTCAACTTATGTACCATGTGTTGAACGTATAGCTTTATATATTTTACAGTTACTAAAATTATATTTTCATACACTTATTACTTCTATGACTTAAAGTCATTCGGCTTACTACTACTGATAGGTATACCACACTCCTGGTAAACTGTCTAATTATCCATAGAACCCATAAAAATGATTCACCTTTCCCTCTGCTTATTAAGAAAGAGCCAAAAAGAAGGCAATGCTACCTAAGAGTAAACTTTGCAAATCTGTGAGAATCTTTAGAGAAAAAAAGACATTTGGAAAATATTCCAATTTAAATAATTATCAAGACATATTTATCAAGACAAGTATTACTAATGTATACCTGCATAAAATACACTGCAAATTATGGCACCCTGACATTTATTACTTTAACGTACTACAAGGTTAACAGGATTTCATAACATGATTATCTGAAGTAATGATGGCAAACAAAATAATACTGCATATTAACTTTCTCTTGCAGAAAATACTTAAAGCATCTAAAAAAGATACTTACATTTGAAGGTTTAAGTTTGTTAATGATTGTTGTTTTGCCACTATTATCCAGCCCAAGGCACAAAACATGAACCTCCTTCTTCCTTAGGCCAAGCAAGCCTGAAAGTCTGTCTAGCAATCCCATAATGTGATTCAAATATTTACAAACCAGCTGCAAGTCAGAAAGTAAAAATGATATATCAATCACAGGCACTTTAGGTAAGGAACATATGAGCATGTGCATCAAAAATTTAATAATTTAAAGACATAATGATAAAAACCATGTCAATGTAGCTCTGTATTTAGTAAACAGAATTTAAGCTGATTATCACAAAGGAGCCTTAACTGAAATGCAGATTGGCAGCTTACAACCCTAGGTAACACACAGAATAATGTCCTTGAAATAACTGTACTTTTCTCATTGTAATTTATAATATTTAAGAAGAAAATGTGGTTAAACTCAGTATTGTGTGGACTATGCCACTTGTGATCTTGAAAATATATGCAGCCTTTTCTGGAAATCTGGAACAATGAATGGGCAAAGGGGTTCATGCTAAGCCTAATGCGGAAGCTTAGAAGGCAGATTAAAAAAAAAGAGAGAGAAAAACTTAGATTTTAGCTACATTATTTGTGCCACTGGCTAAATCTTTTTCTGAAGCCAGGCCCATTGTTGTATTATGCAATAATGTGAACTATTAAATTTACTGTTTTTGTTTGTTTGCTTCTATCAGCTTAGGTTGCATTTTCTATCAATAGGAACAAAGAATCCTAACAGATATATTTATCTTAATATACATTGCTAGACATATTGCTTGTTCATAACCTGCTATGAACATTCCAAATGAAACTTTCCAAGGTGCTCCCTTTGGGTCCATCCCTCCCCAAAACATTATAATGTGATGGCAGAAGAGAGATATCCCTGTTGTCAGCTCTCAACTGCTGCCCGGACTCTCAACTGCAATCTGCCTGTGTCCAAAGTATTTCCTATTACTTTAACTATCATTTCTGAGTTCTCTAAATAGTCATCTCATTTAATTTATTTATTCTCATCTCCATCTAAGGTTCCAGAAGCCTGTCATTCCCCAGCTCCTTCAGTACTTTTTAACCCACACTATCCTAGGCAAGGCCATTCCTTGAAGGCTGTGAGCTTGCAGCAACTTAAATGATGAGGTTCCCAAGACAAGTGCATCCAAAAGGAGGCTGCGTCATCGATTTTGCTTAGGCCTGTTGGGGGATCATACGGAAATTTCAAAACTGAATTCCAATGATGCTCAGAAAAGAGAAGGTACAATGCCCCACACAAGCATGGGGCCTATAAAACAGAGCCACAGTTGTTGTATCCAAGGGATGGGTTTGATCTCAGGTACTCCACTTGTGCCACTTTTCTCCTTGTGCTGGAGATTCAACTCTCACTCCATCAATTCCTTTAAATCTCCACTTAAGGAGCATTTGTAGAATCTACTATAAGTTAGCCTTCTGATATGAAGCAATTCACACAGACCATTTTAATTGAGAGTAGATTTGCTATTACTCACTTTGTTATTTATTGTACCAAACATACTAATATAAAGGCAATATCTTGTTTTCCATTTTTCATTCAATTTGAACAGATTTTTAAAAAAAAATGACTACTTCTCACATCCTCCTCCTTTGAGCATCCACTATAAAGCACTGATCATCAAAAGCTTGATACTTGAATATTCAATTCATTTTCCATAGAACCCTGGATTGTGATTTTCCAACCCTTTTTCATGGATTATCAAACCTAATGCTTGTTAATGAAATATTTGGGGGCATACAATTTAGAAGTCAGTTGTTCTAAAAGCTATAATTATAGCCTTATACATGCTTCTATTTCTTAGTAATCATACATTTCTGTAAGTTTAATTTTTGCATGCATGAAAGAAGAAAAGATAACAATTTAAGCCACTTAATGTTTATTTACAATGCCCTATGTGCACAGTGGGAGATAAAATTAAAGTTTTCTGTAGCTCACTACGTCTAAAGCCCTGTCAACTTTTGCTGCACAGGGGAATCAACTACTTGAAGTAATTCTGATGAAGGGATTAGGGCATCTGTATTTTGAAAAGTTACACAGTGTTTCTGATGTACAGTTACTATTGAGAACTACTGGCTTTCAGAATAAAGCCCAAACTTTCTCCCATAGCTTTTAAGGTTCACAGCTTGGCTCCAATCTACCTTTCCAGTTTATTATCTTACTGTTTTATTGTTTTCCTCTCTCTGCACACCAATCAATTCTCTTGATTGCGATCTGAGATTCTTTCTAAAGGATTACTTGTTGCCAGAAGAGTCTTGAAGAATTAGGATGTTATCCACAGACAGTAAAGGGCTTGGAAAGTAGGCCTCAGAGATAGTGGTCGGGCAGAGAAAACACCACGAATGGTACTTTGTAAACTTTAAGGAGTATTCCTAGAGTGAATTATAGCTCACTCTTAGTACTTCAGGCATTTTTATTAGGCTTTTAGTTTTTGATGATGAAACTTCAATTACGTTTTCCACAAACCAAATAAAAACAAAAAACTGGTAGGTGTTAAAACCAAACAAACATATGCCCAACCCAGTTCAAAGAGTTTTCTGGGGTCCCTTGTACTAACCGCATAAACCAGCTTTCCTTTTCCACCTCTTAAACTTTAGAAACAACGGTACACAGTGAAAAAAAAAAAAAAAACAAACAACTAGGAAAGAGTAAAAAGCAATTCTAAAACGCAATTCTAAAACGCGGCGGGAGTGGTGGCGGTGGTGGCAGCGCTGGCTACAGATAGATAGGGGGCAGGGAGATACCTGGTCTTTGAGGATGGTCTTGCGGGCCCAGGAGCTGAAGAGGTACAGGAATGGGCCACTCGCTCGTATCCGTCTCTGGGTTAAGAATCGGGCGTCTCTCAGCCTTCTTCTCTATGCTTCCATTGGAAGAATCCCTGCTCCTGAGCAAAGCCGCTTCTACAAGTTGGGTGAATTGGTAGCTTGTGCCACAGCCGGAGCATCAGTGGCTGGGCAGGCGCCTAGGCGCGTAGCGTTCCCTAGGCAACCGGACGTTCTTCCGGTCCCGAAGCCACGCCTCCTTGGAGTTTTAGGAAATCCGACTTGGTGCTCTTGTTTATGGGATTGAAGAGCACCGGAAAATGCCAGAGGCACACCGAGGAGTATTAAAGAATGTGTTTAGACAGGTGGCGGGGTGAACTGCCGCCTTCCTGCGAGGAGCAGTGCTGTCCCGGATGGAGCATGATGGGAGTTGTAGGAGCGCGCACAGCCTGCTGGGAAGCGCCTGGCCTGGCGTTTGCTGTGGGCGTTTCTTTCTGTCCGGATTTCTCCCAGGCTCTCGGGAGAGTATCAGCAATTTCACCCATTTGGGGCGGGCCCTTCTTGTGGCTGCCAGAGCGCTAAGAAACCTACGTGTGTTTACCCGGCACGCGCGGCAGCGTGATGGCAACGACTGAAAGACACAACTGTGCCCACTCTGGCAAGGCGTGCACCGGAATTGCCCCGATGCCCCTTAAACCGAGGCTTTCCGGGCTGTGTTAGGCCTCAGGCTCTGGAGTCCTGGAGAAGTAAAAATGTTAGGGAGTGGAGAGAAACTAGTGTAAAAAGGCCAAAGCATTACTCGACAGAGGAAGTATGCCTGTACTCTGGCTTCTTAGCTCTCTGATCTCCTGAAGAAATTTCCACTAGTCATAATCTGATTAGATTACTGCCCCCAGAATCAAGGCTGTAGGTGGTTCAGAAAAGGAATAGTTTGAATGCTTAACAGTAACCACCTTAAATTCCACTGGGATTTTACAGTGATAGTCCAGTTGAAAATACCTGGATATACGCATTTCTTCACATTTTTATAACCGCGCTTTCCAAAGGACAGACTACAGTTGGGAGTAATTTTGAAGATTTTTCAGTCAGCCTAACCTACCTCCGTCCCAGGGCCGATGAATGGTTTTCATGGCTTAAAACGTTCTTCAGATGAGTTTTCATCTCTGGTTTCCTTTTTGGCCTTGAGTATGGACCATCAGCCCCCCTCCCCCCACCTCCAGCTAGTGTTATGTTTACTACCCTGCCTGGTTTTTGGCCTAGGAGGGTGAAAAAAGAGACTGGAAGAGTTACATAAAATTATTGATGCAAGTGTTTATGTGAATGATTACAGGGTGGGTTGGTTGGTTTGTTTTGTTTTATGACATTTCCAAATTTGCAAATGTGATTATTTTACAATGAAAAAGAGTGGGGTTCTGCGCAAATGACTTGAAAGGCTAAAACTGACAAAAACCAAAAACCCAACAGTTGTATATTTCAAAATACTTACAGATGTTCTTGAAAAAAATGTACGGATGTATTTTTTCTGTGTGGCCTTAGGCCAGTTAACTCTTCTCTATGCTTCAGCTTCATCACTTGCAAAAATACACTATTATCTCATTTGGCAGTTTTGAGGATTGAATAGATTAAAAAACTATGTATGTTTCGCACATAGTAGGTGTTCAGTAAATAAGTTCCTGTCTTCCTTCACCCTGAAATTTTTATTATATAAATAGGATTTGACCCAATTCCTAAATGTTCTGGCTCGTTAACTTCTGACTGTAAATGCATTTACAGGGAGGTATTACTTTTCTTTCTGTCTCGCTGTTGTGATTCATTTTGATGAGACATGGAAGCTAATTTCTGAATAGCCTGAATGACTTTTTTTTTTTTTTTCCTTAGAGTTAAGCAGAAATCTTATGTTTCAGAAAACATTAGTGGACAGACTTATTTTTTCCTGTTTGGAGTTGATATTTTCTGTCCTTAGGTTGAGTTCAATTTTTGCTTAGTACAAAACAGTTGGTGAATACTGGAAATGTAACCGGGAGATTGGGTATCAAATTTTCAGTAAATTTGGGCATAAACATAAATCTTTAAAAAAAAAAATAGCTAAGAAAATAGTTATCTTAGGTAAGTGTAGTTGATGTCTTGATTTACTATCATTAGAGATTAAATTGTGGTTATAAAACCTACAATGTACTTAATAATCTAGAAAATGCCAGTTTTAAAAATACGTCAAAGTTTAAAAACGTAACTATTTCATATGGTTGAATCTGCGCTGTGGTACTTTGCCAACTGAAATTGCCTTCGAGTACATTTAGGCTCAGCATAAAAATTGTTCCACTTGATGTAATAAGTTAGTTTGGCTATCTTCATTTTATTATGAGGGAAAGAAGCTTTAAAAATGGTATGTGATTTTCTGAAGACTACTTAAGATATCTGTATAAGAGAAGAAAGTTTCTAGTATTTTATAACCAGTTTTAATTTTACACTGGCTTTTGGAACTGTGGTAGAAGATAAGAGTCCAGTGTAAGATACAACTACAATACTATTCTGATTAATTCAGGATACTTTTAAAAAAATGTTTATTTATTTTGAGAGAGAGAGAGAGAGAAAGAGAGCAGGGGAGGGGCAGAGAGAGGGAAACTGAAAACCCCAAGCAGGCTCTGCACTGATAGTGTAAGACTTGAACTTCACAAACCATGAGATTATGACCTGAGCCGAAATCAAGAGTTGGATGCTTAACTGGCTGTGCCACCCAGGTGACCCAAGGGTAATTTTTATGTATTTTTTATGTATTTTATTACCAGCAACTTTTAAAAGAATATAGAAAATCACTGAATCATAGTTTATTGCATGTTTTTGGAATGAATAGTCTAAAGCTGTTTGAATAGTTGGACATTATGTGTATCTTTTGGTTTTCGGTAATTTTATGTACCGTATCACCTCTGCAATGAACAGTTTAATTTATTGAAACTCACAAAATAGTTGGCCGATATGAAATCACTACAAAAATATATATCTATTTATAATGATTTATGTGAATTTATCCCTTGACCCTAATGACATTAATTATCTTGAAAAAATACAGCTATGATTTTGCATCCAGAATTATATATATAAAGAGCATCTAGATTTAAGAGACTAAAAATGTATTAAATCTGCATCAAACAACAGTACAAAAAAGTCACAAATTTAACCACCAGAACTGTAACTTTTATTTGCTAATAGATATTTTAATAAACAGGCTTACTCCATCTGTAAGACCCTGGTAATGCCTCTTAGGAAATCATAGAAAAATAAAATACAATAATTAGTAATTTGTACTTTGTACAAAAATGTTACTATGTTGCTCAGCAGGTAGTTTTGCTAAACACCATATTCTTTCAGCAAATAGATGACGTATGTAATGCAATTCACCACAAACAATCCCTCATTGAGAGCTGAGCATTCTATAACACTATTAACTTGTAAGCATGCCAGCACATGAAAATTTACATGGAACATCATAATATTACAGTAGATTTTTATAAGATGACAACAATACCACCTTTAGTAAGTCTGGCCTACTTCACTGCCATAGCAAAGTAGATAATAGGTAGGATTGCAGTTCAATTGTTAACACCCTTTTACTGTGTTTATCTCTCTATTATCTTGTTATACAACCAGAAAAGAGAACATAGTCTGTGTAAGGAACCTGAGTGGAAGGCATATATTGAAGTTCTATATAGATACCAAAGAGAAACAGTAATAACAAAGAGAAAAAAACTATAGTGCTGCACTTCCTTATTCTCACAGATCTTTTCCTCCTTTTGTAAGAGTAGATGGGTACACTGCTAAATCCATAATTAATGATAACTAACTTTATGATAGGTTACAGAGAGATACATTTTAAAAACCATATTCACTCTTATAGGAGGGAGAAATGACTTCAGCTGCAGTTTTTCATGAGTCAAATAATTGCTTTATGAGGAATTAAATGTCTCAACCTAGACAGATGTTATCTGGTATTTTATATAAATGTACTATTTAATATTAAATTAATAAACTTTTTAGGATTTGTGCTACAAAGATTTTTGTAGCTTTTATTTTGAATACACTGCAACTGTTGACATCTACCATTTAATATTTGACATGGCCATTTAAATATTAAGTGTTTAACCAAATACATATTTATATGTACACATTTATCTTTATATTTTTGTCTATGCTAAAACAGCAAAAAAAAAAAAAAAGGAGAGCAATCTTATTCCATTATTCACTATCTAATTTTACATCAAACCCATATGCACCTATAAATTCAACACATTGAATTACATACAGCCTATCCAGAAATAAAGATCCAAGCACAATTAAGAGATCATATCCTTCCAATAGGATAGGGAGGTCACAATGAACAAAACAACCATATTTATTGCCCATGTGTTTCTCCTAAATGACAGATGGTACTGATGTTTTTCATATGAAAACAAAAGTATTGTTTTACTAAATGATTAGAGCCTATTTGCCTTTTTTTTCTTTTTTAATTCAATGGGGGGCTTAAAAGCCTCCAAAATGGTAATTTGAGAAAATCTCCAGCTTGAGTATACATACACATCTTTCAAGATTAAACTAATTTTAATTTTCATAGGCTTTGAATTAGAATAGTAACAAAATATTTCTGCCTTATACTCTATAATAGACAAAAATAACAAAACATGTGGAATGTCTATGTCATTGAGAAATCCTCAATCTCTACATTAGGAAAAGAGAACTCTATTACGAGAGTCCTTGAAAATCACAGAATTGTTTCAGGTCCTTCTAATAAGATGTCTCAAAAATATTCAGTAAGAATGGCTTTAAAATATTTTATATACTAGGTCTTTTTCCTATGATATATTAACATACACACAAATACCCACTATGTGTTTATGTATATGTGTATGGCTATGTCTGTATGTGTGTATATATAGAGTTCACTTTCCCCCTTTCCAACTACTTCTCCTCCAACCTATACTCCCTTCCCACTCCATATGTTGAATTTTATGTCATCTTGGTAAATAGAACTATTCACCTAGTAACATCCTTATCTTTCTACCACAAATCTATTAGCCTATCTGCAATTCTGCCTTCCCTCCATTGCCATTCTATGTCCCCTCCTATCAAAAACTAACCTCCCTACTTATACTGTGAATCCTAACCCTTCTAACTCTCAAGACCTTTTCTATAATTATATTCTCTTGCATAATCAGTTTCCCCTTTTCTACCAGATTGTTCTCATTAGTATATAAATATACTCTAGCATCTTTTCTCTAAACACACACACACACACACACACACACCCCAAACTTCTCTTGACCCCATATTTCCCTGAAGCTACTGACTTATTTCTTACTTCTTTTAAAGGAAAACTTCTTGAAAGAGTTTTAGTAGATATTGACTCCACCACCTTTCCTGCAATTGCTTCTTAATCCACTTCAATCAGGCTTTGACTACACTACTTCATAGAGACTGTCCTTGTCAAGACCACAAATAACTACTATGTTGCCATGTCCAATGGCCATTTCTTCGTTCTCATCTTGGCTTCTTATAAGCATTTAATCCAGATGACCAGTTAGTTGCATTTCTTTTTTCTCTTACTTTGGCTTCCTTAGTGTCTTATGTTGGCTTCCAATTCTCTGCCTAACTTCTCAACATTGGAATACCCTAGACCCTCAACTGTGGCCTATTTCTCTAAAAACCTTTCGCCAGGTGATTTCAAAATTTTAAACACTATTTATATACTGATGACTCCCAAATTTTTATGTCTAGCCTTGACTGCTGCTTGGAACTCATATGTAACTGTATACTTGTTACCTCTGTTTGAATATCTAATGGGCATCTCAGGCATTATATAGCTAAAACCAAACTCTTGATTTTTCCCTCCAAAGCTGGTTCTCCCCCACCACCACTGACTTAGTCTCTCATTCCCCAAATATAGAATCTTTTTCATGTTTATTTTTCCATCCTCATACCCAATTCATTAGGAAGCCCTTTGTTCAAACATACCCCAAATTCATCTACCTCTTTCCATCTCTACTACTTCTACTTCAACAAAAGCCAACATTTTTTTTCTGCTTAAACTATTGCAGTAGCCTGATAAATGTTCTTTGACTCGTGTCTCCTATTGGCCTCTCTTCAGTTCTACTGTGTACTAGGCACACTGTTGTCTCTACCCTCAAACATTCCAAACTCCCACACATTCAACTGGTCTCTGCCTAGAATGTTCTTGCCTCAGATCTTCTCGTGACTGGTTCCTTCATGCTTTTCAGATACCAGTTTACGTGTCACATCATCAGAGAAAATTTCTTTTACCATTTAATATAAAAGCCACAGTCATGCTATATAACTTCATTGCTTTAATTGTCAAGATAACGCTTATCACTATTTTATTGTATGCCTTTACTACTAGTAGATCAATTCCATGAGACAAGGCTTTTGCTTATATCTTGGTCACTCTGTATTCTCAGTGCTTAGAACAGGACACTGGTACATGACAGTGTTTAATAAACATTAGCTAATGTAACAAATGGAACAATAGATAAATATGTTTAAAGTCAGTCAGTATATATGTGTGTATACTAATTTTAAAATTTGGGAATTATACAACTTTGGACCAGCAGGCATATATAACTTCCTTTATTTTTCTTTTATTTGTTATATCTGTTCCCTATAGTGTCAGAGCTTTGCCTGGAGAAATCATGCTTCTTGTTGTTCTTTATATTGAACTATAGATACCTATTTCACTTAATAGTAGAGTGAAGCTGTAAGGTGGGAAAAGGGAATGTTTTGCTTCCTCAAAGGGATTTTTGGAAACTCTGAAGAAAATAAGCAGGTAATTAAAAAAATGGAAAGGCATTTCACTTTTGTTTGAAGTATTCCATCTGGTGAAATTTTAAACATTGAATAAACAGTAACCAGTGAAAAATAACTATAAAAATATATGCTATTTTGAATATACAAAGTCCAATGTAGGAGTTTCTTTTTGTATTTCCATTCATGAGAAAGTAGAGTTTGCTTTCTTTAGCAGATTTATGAGACATCTGACCAATATTAGATTTTAAAAAAAACAGTAATGTCCAAAATAACAACTTGTAGCCACAGTGTTTTGGCATTTGGCTTTAACTTCTTTGAGAAGTATAAAGTTATAAGTATTATGAGACTGAAAGAAATATAAGATGTAAAGTAGCTCTTTTTAAAAATAGTTAACTGAAAAGAGAAGGCAATCTTCTTGAATGAATATAAACACTTGGAGATCATAACATATAAAATTAATATGTATGTACCACATTTTTTAAACTTTTCAAAGTATGTAAAATTTATATAATTGCATAAAAGCATAAATTGATTCTGAAAGTCTGTCCTTTCAACTACATTCTTTTTATCTGCATCTTATGTAAATCTTTTACATTTAATAATAACAGAAGAAAAACTCTTATTAATGATAGTGATTCATTGATATGTATAAAATCCTTCGACAGTTGATTATTGAATTTATTTTTTTGACAAATTCTTTTATTATATATTTCTTAGGAATCAAGAGATCTAGTAATATGGAAATGTTAGTAACTGTGGTCATTTGGTTTGTTAATAAATTCTTTTAAAAAATTCTTTTTTTTGATATTTTGGTAAAATTTCTTTATTTTATATATCACTATATACTTTAACAAATATTAATAGACATTTAGTTAGAGATTCCCATCCTCAAAATGCATTTTAGTTTCACAATTACCAGAAGAGGAATACGACATAATTTTTAATCACTCTATTCTAATAGTTTTTTTTTTAATGTGGTAATTAATAGTTTTAACAAAAAATTTTTTGTATTACCTTCTTGTCTTTTCATCAGTTTTAATGGGACTTGGTCTGTTTTCCACACTGCATTCATGCTCTGCATGAATTTTTTAAAAATAAGGTTATTATAGAAGGTATAACATAACCAATATTTAAAGAAATGTTAAGAAACTATTAAAATTCAAAATTCAAAATTAAGGTGTCAAAGTGTGTATTGCATACAAAATTACACCCAAGTGTAGTTCATGCAAAATATCCAAAGACATTTATATCCTGTAGTTATTCAAATTTTCAATGACACGACCTTAGATGGAAACTGATTAAGAACATGATTAATAATGTATCAGAAAGAAAGCACATATAGTAATCTTTAAAAAATCAAATGTTACTCATTCATATTTTTGAGGACTGCTCAGGTATTATGCCCTACCCACCCCCCGCAAAAAAACCCCTCCCATTTCACATTTATTTTTCTCTTGGAGGCCTAAAAAAAAAAAAAACCAAAATTATTTCAAAACTCTATATTTGTAAAAAGATGAGGAGATTTTTGCATAGTATAGATAATACAATTTTCTTTTAACACATATAAATGGCATGGAAGAAACATCACATTGAAGCAAATTAAGGGGCGCCTGGGTGGCTCAGTCAGTAAGCGTCCAACTTCAGCTCAGGTCATGATCTCACGGTTCGTGAGTTCGAGCCTCCCATCGGGCTCTGTGCTGACAGCTCAGAGCCTGGAGCCTGCTTCAGATTCTGTATCTTGCTCTCTCTCTGCTCCTCCCCCACTCACACTCTGTCTCTCTCTCTCTCAAAAATAAACATTAAAAAATATTTTTTAAGCAAATTAAAAACTTCAATGACAAACATTTATAAACATTAAACCTTATTTTCCAAGCAGTGCAGGAATTAAAAAAATCCCCAATCATTGTTTATTGTCATATTGTCTATGAAACTCATTATTGTTTTAAATATAGTTTTAAATATATTGAAATGATAGCTCTAGATAAAATACCAATGAATATTCAAATAAGTTAGATTTAACAATGCTCACATCAGTCACATAGACAGAAAAATAGTTCATTCAGTTACAAGTTTGTTAGCAAATAGTAGCCATTGATTTTGTCATAGAGCTTCTAAAGACCACAATTTTAGGCAGATTTATTTTAAAGATAAAAATATGTGGCAATAAATAAAGCATGTACAGTCAATGAAAAATTTTATTACAACTTAAATAATGACATTACTGAGTAAATAATTCTAAAGAGAGCAAAAGTTACTACTTTGCATGAAAAATCAGCTAATGGGATGAATTATATTCCAGGTTCTAAGTGAGTAAAGATGTGTTTAAATGAAAATTTAACAAAAGCAATGTCTAGCTAAATGCATACATTTGATTCTACAAATTACTAAATGTAGGGAGGCAATTTATTATAAAGGTGATAGAAGAGGACATCTTAAATTAGGTAAAAATCTTGAAAGCACATTGTTTATTCATCTTTGTGATTTAACACTATTCACTCCATCTATCATGATTTTGAAAAGTTAAATGATATTTGATCTTTCTAGAACAGAGGCCAATGAAGACTGTTCTGAAGATGATGATCTATAAATGTGGGGAAACTCATAGAAATGTTTCCATCAATATTGCTTGCATGTAAGCTCATATTTAAGTTATCAAAGCAAGGACGTCTATCTTCAAAGTTAATAATGCCTAAATATAAAACTTGGATATATGAAAAATGAAGGTTCCCCTACCTTGGATTCTTCTTTATAATAACATATCATTTTGGAATAAAGACAGTTTTCCCCTTCAATGATGGCTAATGAGCTGGAGACTGGTGCTAACTAAATAGGAATCCAGAGGTACGTTGTTCTTTCATTATGTTGTAGAGCATAGGACGCTTTAAAGTCATCAGTTGTTCTGATTTATTATGTGAGTTGATAACTTATTATCTGAGCCAAAACTGAGTTTATTGTAACAAAATAAAGACATCCAGAGGTTAAAAATAATGGAGAAATATAAGTAAGGAAAGAGCTTTGCTTGAGAGAAGATTTTTCACTGAGTTAATACCTTTCTAATTTATAGCTCCCAGGAAATTGTGTTGTTAATCTGTACTTCATTTTATAATCTAAAGTAGAAACCAGTTCTTTATGTTACATTTAAGAGCTATCTTTCATCCTCATCTGTCAGGTAATTTTTCTTTAATGTCTTTGTTATTCTTAAGGATGAATTAGGTATGTGTAAGGGTAGTGGCATTCTTTAAGATTTTTCCTTTTAAATGAAACAAATCAAAAGTTCTCTTAATGATATAGAGATTTGGTACTGTAGTTAACCAACATGAAAATTCAAGTGAGAACCTTCCTTTGTTTTGTTTGGAAAGAAACTGCTTTCAATCGGAAAGTGCAAAAATACAATAAAAGGGAGGTGACTTGGTATCATTAAGACATACACCAAACTGTATTTGCCAGATTTCTTTTTTTTTTTTAATTTTTTTTCAACGTTTATTTATTTTTGGGACAGAGAGAGACAGAGCATGAACGGGCGAGGGGCAGAGAGAGAGGGAGACACAGAATCGGAAACAGGCTCCAGGCTCTGAGCCATCAGCCCAGAGCCCGACGCGGGGCTCGAACTCACGGACCGCGAGATCGTGACCTGGCTGAAGTCGGACGCTTAACCGACTGCGCCACCCAGGCGCCCCTTGCCAGATTTCTTTTAAAAGATACAGTTTATTCTTTTAGTAGTTCTTTGCTACTCTTAGTAATTAAAAAGCTTTCTTCTTTTTTGTTTCATTTTTAAAGTTCAGTAATTTTGGAGTGGCTCAAAAATTAGCTCAGTCCATTAGGTGTCTGACTTTGGCCCAAGTCAGGATCTCACGGTGTGTGGCTTCAAACCCCGTATCGGGCTCCACTCTGACAGTGTGATGTCTGCTTGGGATTCTCTCTCACTCTCCATCTCCGCCCCCCCCCCCCCACACACTCATTCTCTCTCTCTCTCTCTCTCTCTCTCAAAATAAATAGATAAACTTAAAAAAAATCAAGTTCAGTAATTTTGCATCAACACTGAAAAGCTAAAGGTAGACTTTCAAATCTATTCTAAAATCCTAAAAAAAAGCAAATGCCAGCAACCAATTTTTGCTTTGACTTAAAACCAAAGAAGCCACGTCTTTCAATTAATATGTAAACATCCTTTTTTACACGTTTTATATAGAACCATCATTAATTTGAAATTCAAATCTAATTATTAGTAAAAAAAAAGAGGATTAAAGTTACATTTTGATGAGCTGTATCTTCTGAATCTGTTGCCCTTTTCCCCCCAGAAATGTCACATCCCCTTATAACATAAACAATTTATTTTTATCCTGGAAATCTTTGAAATACTTGCCTAATATTTTGTTTTAGATTGAAACAGTAAGGTTAAGAGGGGTATTTATGCCTCCACAACTTAAGATTTCTCCTCTCCTTTATTTCATCTAGTAATATGTTAGATCTAGGCATGAGTAATCATCTCTTTCTCTTGTTAAATGTATCACGTTTGAAAGGATTTTATGCAACTATTGTAGGTTCATACTTATTACATTTATTAAAACTAGTGAATTCGCTTGGGCAAGCGATTACTCCAGAGTTGTTTTGAAAAATGGTTAATGTTTTCTAACTGGAGACACCTTTGAGGTAGTGAATCTACACATAAATTGAAAAGTTTGCCATTGGACAATAACAATCTGTGACTCTTAAGGAGAGACTGCAACCATGCTCCTCTTTGCTAGAGGAAGTGTGGAGTGTTCTATGAGAATTTGAAGTCCAAAATATTTCTCTCTATAGGGACTGCAAATCCAATTAATACTGGACAAGGTTTTATTAACTTATTTAATGTATTTTTGTCCTATGGAAAGAGCTGACTCTTAATGACTTGGCAATCACAGTAAACATAGCAAATAGGCTCTAACCTCTTAGTTTTAAGCTTAAGAGTTACTTTGAAGGTAAAGACAGTTTAGCCAAACTCATCTTTGTCATAAAATCTTACGTGTGTAGGAGACACCTCATAGATATTTGTTAGAATGAACTAAATAGTTGACACTGCCTTTACTGAACATTATACAGATTGAAAGTTGTTGAAAATATTGATCACAAGAACTGAAAGTTAGGTGACTTCAATGCCCGGTATCCAATGGGAGAATAACATCAATTTGACTCAGCATACTCCTTTACCTTTTGGAGTCTTCATATAAAAAGCATCAAAATATTTTTGGATTGGACATGAAATAATATGAGCCTTGGAGAAGTCAAGGTGATAATATTAAAAGAAGTGATATATCTGCTTTTAATCTCTTTGTTATATAAGCACACATACACCAACTGTGAATTGATAACAGGTTTTGATTCCTAGAATACAAATTTTTAAATTAATAATAAATTTCCTTATCTAAAGCTGTAGAAAAGAATCATCATCATCCGTTTTGGGATTACTTTCCAAAGCATTTAATTTCCAGGTAATAAAAAGCCAGAGTTCATTCCCTCTCTGTGAGTGCAAATGCTCCCATTTATGTAGTGAGACCCCAAATACTTCTGTAATATTCCCTTCTTCCCTTTACCTTCAGCCTCTTCTGAGGACAGTGGTAAGACCTTTTTAGGTTTGCTGTGCTTCTTTTGTTGATAGGGACCAGGGGTGGAGTGGTAGAAGCTGAGAAAGGAAAAGAGACGGGGTGGAGGAGTAAAGAGAGAACAGAAGGGGCTGAGCAAGGTGGTTTTAGAAAATTTAATGAAGGAATAGAAAAAAGAGACCTAATATTGGTGAAGATTTTGGGATAAGAGATTTAACTGATTTATAAAGTAGAAATTTGGTAGGGAAATATATTAAAAAATGGATTTTTAGGGAAATGTGGTTGAGATTCATTCTTCACCATCTCTTCGGAAGACCTTCTGTAAAGACTGCTTTTCAGGGATTGGATTTGGATTTGTTTTCCCTTCATAGGCTGAGATAGGCCTTAGAACTGTAGCCAGAAGGCTGTTTTATTCAGGTGATAGCTGGATAGATTTTAAAGAGTAATGCAGAGTGAAATAACAAATTTTTTTTTATTATGGCATGCATAACTTACTTATCAACAACTAAGATAACTTAGTGCAAAAGTGCTATAATTCTTGATTCTTGTTAAGCCAAGAGCTTTGTAATTTGATTGCTTTTTAAATGATTTACAAACCTAACATCTCTTCTTGTGTATTGTTTTTACATCCCCCCCCCCCCCAAATATGCCTTATACTCTGAGGTACTGAGTTGGTTATATATTGGAAACTGACCACCCAGAAAATAAAATGAAAATGTTTTTTTCAACTCTACGATTTTCAAAATCTCAAAAGCTTCTCAGTAGTGTGAAATAGGAAATTTAAAATAAAGCAAGTAATGAAGGTATATGCATATTGAAGTTATCAAAAATCATTACTGAAAGCTGTGATTTATGTAAGTTACTAATTTTCTTTATGTAATTAAATTCTATACTTATGCATATTAAACAGTTTTAATTACTAGACAGGTACACTAGTAAATCTCAAAATATTTCCTATAAAGTTTCCAAATGAATTTGGCAATTTAACTGTTAATATTCCTGGATATTATAATATCCTTGGGATCATGGGGGTCTGTGATTGGTAGTCAATGAAGAAATAGATATCCTTATTTTTTTAATGTTTCTGTTTAATCATGCACACCTATTTCAATCATGTGTGCACGCAACATTTCTGACCATGATGAGGTTCAAAATTACAAGTAAGATTATCATGCTTACAGTTCTGAAGAATATAAATGTAATTTTAAAGAAATTTTAAAGAGCATTTGAGGTAAGACACAAAGTGAAAAGGTAGTTTTATAATACTAGAGGAAGATGTTAGGGAAGAAAAAAAGAAATATAAATCAGATATGGAAAAAAGATCTCTGTATTAAGAAAAAAATTCTTAACAGTGAACTTTAATCTTTCAAGTACTGAATGCCCATCTCAAAGAAGTTTAAATACTTTATAGAATTTATTTCATCAAAGTATACAGATGTTGCTGACAGAGTCCTATGGAAGACCATAATTATTCTATTCCTTATGTTTCTAAATACCTTTTTTGTTGTATTATAAAAATAAATATATATGATTAATAAATTTAATCTGTTTTACATCTGTTCTTATTTAATATATATTTGAAGACAGTAAATATGGAAATTTTATATTTCCTCTAAATGTATCCAGATTTGTGTAAATGTATCAAGCAAACTGCAGATAGTGTATGAGTGATGCATGACCATGCAAGTGATGGGTAGAAAATGTTGCTATTTCTGACACACTTACTTAAAAGTGATGAATTTCTCACTTTTTTCTTTTTTTAAATATACTTTAAGGAATACTTTAAAGACTCTTCCTTCTAGTTCTATACAATTTTTATTTGAAATGAGAAAAAATTAAGCTCCAGTAGGCAAAAATTGGGAGATAAATCAGCAAAAGAAATGTATGTGGAAGGGTCTAGTCTAATGGGACAGTCAACAAGTCTTAAAAGAAGAATAAAAGAAAGAGTGAGTCTCCTTTAATAGCAAGACAGCTGCTATTAGCAAAAAATGTAATTTAGGTAGGAATTGGAGAATGTGGTTTGGGCACCTTTATCTCTTAAATCAAAGAAAAACTGACTTATTAAATCAGCATCTTTAGATAACCTGCCCCTTTTCCTCTGTCTTAACACATTCTCCCTACTCTTCCACACCTAGCACAGTAGTCTTTTTTTTTTTTTTTTTTTTTTTTAGTTTCTCAGGCAACAGCTGATTTTACAATTGAATTTATTCATCAAGCAGTGCTATTTTGATAAATTGACTCAGCTTAATTCACTGAAAAATGTATTTGCCTTTTTTTTTGCAGCCTCTGAGAAGATTATGACAATACACTATAGCTGTGTTCACATTTTTAAGTTACTATGTTATGGACTCAGGTTGACACACAATTTATATACGCTCATGTTTTAGGTCTGTTCATACCTTTGGAACATGCAGTGACATACTTGTCTCTTGAGAGGTTCGGAAAACAGCTCAGCATGTTCATGTAACTAACTTATTTTTCATGAACAAAATATAAAAGTTCTTAAACTTGCAAAATGCACCAATATCAGACTGTCAGCCAAATGTATTTATTCTTGGGGCCCTCATACAGCTATCATAAAATTCTGTTTAAATTAATCTTCTTTACATTATATCTAAGGCTATAATCTTAGATCTGTTTTTCAAAGCAATTCCCCTGAAAATAATTAATTTTATCAATGCTTTGAAAATTGCTTTTGCAAACTTATGAAGGTGAACCAAGGGAACAGACATGGTTTTATTTCATGCTTCCTCTATGAAAGCCTTTAGAACACTGGACTCACTCTTGATCTTTCTGGGGTGAGCTTCATAATGTAGGAGAGAAATGTAGTTAGTAAAAATTAAAGGGGAAAAGCCTCTAAACTACCACTTATTACAAAATATGTAGGACACTACAAGGTCAATTTAAAAGAATAGACAAACTCAGCCTTAGAAGATTGAAAAGCACAGAGTGTTTCTCCCTCTACCTCCCTGATAACCCCCTTCTTAGCGCAGTCACATATGGCAAGAATTCACCAAATGAAATCATTGGTCATTGCTGCAAATAAGTCTAACAACATCAGGCATTAACAGTTAAACTATTATAAAATAAAGTAACAATATGATCCACAGAGTTGAATATAATGATCTAAAACATATTTATGTCAGTTTGGAAGCTACCTGATCACAAAACATGAAAGAAAGGTCAACTATTTCTTTTTCATATATCATCAAACTCTAAATACATCCATCATTAAGGAAGCCACACCTGGGAAAATTCCGTTAGGTTAAGTTTGTGAACACTTCCCAAATACTGTTGTACAAAGTTGCACATCCATGCTGAGTTATTTACCATTGTGTAGTGGTAATCTGCAGTGGGCCAGGGTTTCATTTGCAGGTAACTCAGAGAGGAGCTATGAGGCGTGATTTTAAAATCCGGGTTGGAAGCATAAACAAAAGGTGTGTGCCCATTGTCTGAACAGGAGACTGCAGTTTGTGAAGTGATGTTTGGAGAATCGGAAGGGAGGGTAGTAGAGAGGATATCTTTCACTTTAGAAATGCTGAGGCACAAAACACAAGTGCTTGTAGTACTTTCATACATGAAATCCTTTCTCTTGTATGTGCATCATGTGTAAACGTAAAGTTTGGATACTGCTGACTATTCGTCTCTGGTGTCCAATGAGTATGACTCCAATTCTTCTAATATCACTGTAAGAGACAAAGATAGAGAGAGGGGAGGGAAGAGGAGAGAGAATATGGACATCTGGTTCATAGATCTGGCAAAGACAAATTAGGAAATGAAGATTTAGAGACAGAAGATATGCACCATGTCAGATTTGCCTTATGAATTTAACAAAAATTGTGTAACCGGTAAAATGAGAGTTTAAACAAAGATATAAATGAACATCAGGAGTTTGTTACATTTTTCTTCTTCCTGGCACCAGATAATCTATCAAGTCAACCTCAAATTTAAGGGTACAAAGAAATGTTTCAAATTCAGGTACCAGTGTAAGGTTCAGACATTTCATAGAACTAAAAGGTATACAATTTAGATAATGACACAACTTTTCAACAGCATTAGAAAATAATATATAGGGTAGAATGTATAATGTGGACTGTATTGGAGCCCTATGGTCATCCAATAATATGAATAAAATGCCATTGTATTCTGTTGAACTATATGAAATTGCTATTATTACTTCAAAATAATGGCAATTTCATATAGTTCAACCAACCGGCTATCTGTTAAGCACATGCTGAACATTTTTACTGCATCCAGGCAAAGAATCATTTTTGAGACAATGGAAAAATGTCCAACATTTATAATATAGGCGGTATATGTGAGTCATAAGTAATTTGCCTAGGTTAACTATGTTGATGTAAAGTCTAGGATGTGAATGAGAGTCATATGTATTTCAGAAAGCATTCAGAAAAATACCTATTTGAATTAAACACATTCTTCCAACAGAAAATAGTTAACAGTGTAGTGTCCAATTTCCACTGGAATGATAATCAGAAATGGTGAGGAAAGATGTGGAAATGCCATACTACCCTTAGGAAATAGTTGAATCATGGTGTTCCTGATACTGCATTTGAATTTGTAATCTCCCGAGTGCAGCGTCTGAATATAATAATAAACCTAGGACCACTTACTCAATGCTCATTCTTGAAATCAGGTCAAAAGTCGTAAACCCTGCTGCCATGAAGTTATTCTTATATTGTCCCATCTTTATAGAATCCAGCCAGTCACCAACTGTGACAAACAAAGGATATTCGGGAACTTCACCAGGAGACTCTGGCATTCTAAAAAAAAAAAAAAAAAAAAAATCCATTTAACAGTCAGATAAAGAAAAAATTAAATAAAAACAACTTTTTTTTCCTTTTACAATATTCTTATGACTAATATTCTCATACTCCATTAAAAAAATCTCTAATTTTCTATCATATTTAAATCAGCGACTTTTATCTGGTCACTTTCATTTGTCAGTTTTTCTTTTTCTGCTTTTTGCCACTATTGGGTTTTATACTTGATGTGAGAAGACCTGCATCTTGCTAACTGCTATTTACTTTTTTCTCTTGCATACATTTGTGTTTTCAAACATAAGGAATAGCCCAGTATCCATCCCCAAAGGACAGTAACTAGCCACAGGCTGTTTACTCTTACACTTTCTAACCTGCCACTGAATCCATGCCCGTTTGCCTTTGCATTTGCTGTGAGAGTCCCTTCTCCTTTTTACAGTGAATTCACTGATCAGTCCTCCACTTATTTGTTCTCAAACATTCAACAAATATTTATTATTTATTAAAAAGTAATTTCCCCTGTTACAGAGCTCACTTGCATGAATAAAATTTACCTATGCATCCATGCATAGGGTAAGATAGACCAAAACACAGATATTACTGTGGTATAAAACAAAGCAAAATCAAAGCAAGGTTGGGTTCACAAGCAAAAGGAATCCAGCATTGATGGATCTTACAGTAAGTCATATAGACATCTGTATTTTTGTTCCTAATATCTAATGCAAAGGGCATTCCAATTGGGGATATTTTTGTAGCTTTAATATAAAAATAATACAGAGGTATTATTTTGGAAAGGCTAGCAGGTGTGTGTGTATTCATAAATACATACATACATATTTGTGTATGTGTATATATGTACATATATGTGTATGTAAATACACATAATAGTTTTATGTAAGGTAAAAATAGAATAAACATGGAAGTAACCTTACAAATTATAGTAAAATTAACTAAGAATTGTGTATTTAACTGATTCTGGCAATAGAGTATATTATTCTTATAGAAATACATGAACACTGTAAAAATATTTTATATAGTTTTACAAAATACCTGGCAGTAAAATTGCTTTTATAGTAATAAGTGAGTTTTTAGCCCTCTAGGGTAATAAATATATAATTTAAAAATTATGTCTAGAGTTTATATTAAATAGTAAAGCAATAACTTTTTTTATGTTTGGTATTTGAGTCAAATCAGTATTTTCTAAGTAATGAAAAATATTCCCATTAGAGGCAAGCCATTGAATTATTTTTATTAGAATACTGAAGGATAATCCAACTTTCATTTACTTCACTTTTAATTTTTTATAAAATTGAAGAATGATGGAATCCATAGAGACTTAACTAGATCCATAGTTTTTAACATTCATATTTGGAATACTTCATCATAGTAGTTTTTGCCATTCATATTTGAACTATTTCAGCTTTAACTAGAAACTGATAGTGTATGAACACATATGATGAAACCACATGAAATAAGAATTCCTGCACTGTAGAATGGAGTATGCATGCCATATGACCCTGGTATCATTCTGTTAAAAATATATGAGAATGGGAGTTAAGATTAGTGCATAAGGTAAAAAAGAAAAATCTCTAATAATCAAAACTACCCATAAAATCCTTTAAGTTACCCTTAAATCACCAGGCCTTGGGTCTTTAGGTACACAAAAGTCAGAGACATTCTGCATGGCCATACAAATTGCATACGGAACAACTCATGAAAAGTCTGAAAGTGGCCCTTGGAATTTTTCAGGACACAGTCCCCACTAAAGGCCTAGGGTTCACTTCTTTGGTTTTCCTTTGATTGCTACACTGACTTCCCTTTTTCTAAACTGGGGTCTAGTTGAAGGTGGAGATGAAGGTGAAGAGAAATAATGAGGAAAAAGAGGGCTTTTGCTTTTAATATACAATTGGAATATGCATAAGCTATATGCATGTATCTTGTGACTGCCAAGTGGTCCATATTAAGTCCGGTTATTCTTAACAGTGACTATACCCTTTTTACTAGTACTCAATTCTGTTGCTGTATTGACAACTTGGGAGGCTGTTAAAAGCTACATGTTCTTCTTTTATACAATAAATTGCAATGCTATTTTGATTGCGGGATGATTCATTCATATTAGTATCAGAATGATTCATGATTTGACCCTAATGAAGAATAGTTATGTCCAAAGGTTGAAAACCTATCATAGCATCTACTAATAAATACTGTAATTATTGCTATATTTTTTATTTCCTAAGGTATTAATAAGTATTATACAATAAGCAAAAATTCATGGGGCGCCTGGGTGGCGCAGTCGGTTGGGCGTCCGACTTCAGCCAGGTCACGATCTCGCGGTCTGTGAGTTCGAGCCCCGCGTCGGGCTCTGGGCTGATGGCTCAGAGCCTGGAGCCTGTTTCGGATTCTGTGTCTCCCTCTCTCTCTGCCCCTCCCCCGTTCATGCTCTGTCTCTCTCTGTCCCAAAATAAATAAATGTTGAAAAAAAATTAAAAAAAATAAGCAAAAATTCATATAAAATACAAAATAATAAAGATATCCATTGCAAAGTTAAACAGAAATTTTAATTATAGCATTTCTCCAAGTCTTCACTATTTTAATGTGCAATGTGAACATATAAGAGGATTAAGAATAGCCTCTGCATTATTTTCCTAAATTGTTTCACCAGTTTCTGTAAAGCATAGTTTAAGAAATACTGCTGTAGGAAGTTCACTAAGTTTAAATATCAAAATGACTAGGGTACCCTTATTGCTTGTTAACATAAATAAAGCCACATACACTAGAAAACTGAATGTCCTATTCTAAAACAGTGTGGCTCCCATACCTTTTAATTACTTGTCAAGGTTTGTTGAGACTGAACAAAATTAAAAGAATGTACTTCAGTGACTTTCCCTTCATGCTCCTATCCCATTCTTGATGCACAAAGTTTGATGACTTGCACTTCAATCCCCTGAGATAACTCTGGAATAACTTTTGAAATTTCACAATTTCATGTAATTGATGAGTGGAAATGTAATTTGCTAATTTTATATCCTTAGTATAGAAAGGTCGTGGAAGGACGTTCTGTGTCCTAAATGACTTAAATGGTCTATTTCTCTGTTGAAAAGCATTTACTATTTGCTTCCAGAATGTCTCACTACCATAATTCCCTTTCTCTCCACACATCTTTAGTAACCTAGTTACTCTTTGGCCTTTCTACGACTGCATTGGCAGTTGATTTAGTAAGGTCAGGGTCCCCTCATTGTTCATATCCACTGTGCAATAACTTTTCTTTCACCTTATCTTATAAAGAAGTTGAAAAATGCTGCTATTTTCTCCCTTTGAGGGCTGGGTACCATCACCCTCACATGAATTCTCTGGAATATTACCTAATAAACAATAAATGCCCTTTCTTATCAACCATGTACAATGATAAATTCAGTCTGCTATTTGCTGAGCACATAGAAATTTCTGCTATTTGGTGATTAGTGGGAGCTGCCCACCTGAGAAATGTCTTTACAGCAAAATCTGCAGCTCACATTGAAAAAACTACATATTGTAGAACAGAAGGTCGAGGGTCTACAACTTTCCTCAGAAAAATGAGGAAGGGGTAAAGTTAGTAAATTCTAAGTGTATAAATGATGGTCAATTTAGGTTAGAGAGAGGGCTGGAATATAGGTAGAATAGGTAATGACACAGTTTAAGGTTCGATTATATATATATATATATATATATATATATATATATATATATACAGACACACACACACACATACTTGTAATACATCTAAATATGTAAAATTAAGTAGCCCTGAGAGAGCCAATAAGTTTTTACTCTAATGAGCCCTTTGAGTTCACAATAGTACTAGTCTTTTAATTTACAAAGTTATCATATAGCTAATCAGTAGGTATTAAAACTGCCAGTAAAAAGCAAGATTTTTATCCTCAAAAGTTTTCCATGTTTTATATTTATGACTCAAATATAATAGTAATATATTGATTAAAAATGATTCAATAAAGGTTATACTTTGAGAAATACTGTTGTAAGGTAAGATCTTGTTTTAACATGAAGCCATCACATGCTTAATGGCTTTTCTCTTGTTACTACTCTAATATAACTTTCTTTCCCCTAGCTCCTCCATTTATATATGGTTAGCAGAACTGTACAGGTAGGGTCCATTCTATTTTATATGGCTTTTATTTCATTTCTTAATATTTTACATGTTTTAATAGTATTCAAACATTAAAGGAGTGTATAATATTTTATATGTTGATGCTTAATAATTTAATTCCCTGAAGTTAGACTCCTAGATGGCTAGCAACATTATTTTATTACAGATGACTATGCAGTCTTACAACATGTATCTTTTTGTTTTAGTTGAATTACTTCTTTGGGAAAAATCCGTAAGACAGAAGAATTTTTTTTATAAAGTTAAAATTCCCTGATGGCTGGGACCATATCTCACATATCTTTCTATTTTCTGTCAACCTTAGCACAATGCTGAAAGTATTATAGGAATTTATTAAATAAGTGATGATTTAGACTTAAATATTCTCTATAGAAAAGTTTGGTCCATTACATAATGACTGATTAATGATGAATGATCTCTTTTCATTTAGTTCCCTTAAATTGAAGAGTAAATGCCTATTAATATAATGGTCAACCTATTAAGGAACATGTTGTTTATTTAACTTGTTCCTTGTATTGTGAAAATTTTTGCTTCTGCCTTTATAGGTTTCAGAATGGAGGGAGAGGCAGCTAAAGGTGGAGTGAGGTAGCACAGGGTTAGGGATCTAGAACCATAGCAGCTGCATTCACCTTACTCAATATCACAGCTTTCACATGAGTTTCTGATCTCATAACTCAGGGATTACACTTCACACTATTTAGTTAATTCATAAAATAATCTTCTAATACATAAAATATCTACCTAAACTCTGAAGGAAGAATTTATTTAATCAGATGAAAAAGAGGGGTGCCTGGGTGGCTCAGTCGGTTGATCGTCAGACTTTGGCTCAGGTCATAATCTCACAGTTCATGGGTTGGAGCCCCGTGTCGGGCTCTGTGCTGATAGTTCAGAGCCTGGAGCCTGCTTCAGATTCTGTGTCTCCTTTTCTCTCTCTGCCCCTCCCCTGCTTGTGCTCTCTCTCACTCTCAAAAGTAAATAAACATTAAAAAAATTTTAAAAAAAAGAAAGAAAAAGAAAACCTTGCTCTTTCTACAATGAGCTCTAATAGTAATCTTGAACATAAGTTAAATTAGTAAATGAATTTTAGTATTCTTTTAAAAATTTTAAAGTATGATTTTACTTAAAATGCTATAAAATCTCAAATGCATAGAACCATGCCATATATTTTGTGCCTATTTCATGCTTGTGGGTGATATCTCATGGTTCCAAACAATCTGACTCTTCACAGTATTCTATTGGGAGGATGAGTTATTTTTCATCAAAGTTTTATTTTCAGTGTCTTCAAGTTTTTTTAAAAAATTGATATGATTATTTAATTCCCATAAGGATGATAACTGGTGGAAGGTAGGAAGGAATGAAAATTTCAATATTGTAGATGTGTTTGAACATTAGGAGTAATATACAGAGTAGGAATAATACTGCTTAAAAATCTCCCATAATTCTAAACACCTAGCACATTGTCCCTACAGCCAGAGTGACAGATCAGTGAACCTCAAGGAAAGACTATTCTTGTAAGAAAATAATATAGGGACAGAAATGGATTTCTTATCACATGCTAAGTATAGTTCATTGGCAGTGGTTGTCAAAATATGTTCTTAAAAAGGATACTATGGCAGCATTTGGGTGTAGTGGGAAAGAGTGTTGTGATGATTAGTAATGTCTACCATAACAAGGAAAAGAAGGAAAGCATATATTTGCCAACACTGGAAAAATTCAATCTACAAAATGCCTGAGGATATAATCCTAGAACTATGTTGCTGCCATATTTTCCTCATTTCTCTATTTTGTTATAGTTACTACTCTTTTTTTTCTCAAGTAATGTTCTTCAAGTGGCTGAACATTGTAGGAGGATGTTGAGGGGATATATGGACTATATGCTTGCTACATATTACCATGAATGAAGGCATATACTCTACCTCCTTGTATTGGCTTAGTAGAACATAAAATAACAGACTGTGCCTCACTGCAAAATATTTTTGGGCTTTTAATATACTCCATCTATGAAGTCTGATTAGTCCAGAGAAAACCTATTTGGAAATGTAAAAAAAAAAAAAATGTATCCTCTTTTCCTATATTCGTATTTCTGAAACAGTGCCATATTGGGAAATATCTTGACATTTTGCATGATTGCATACTGTGTGGTGGAAAGAACAAGGGCTTTGCATTTGGTGGGCCTTGTTAAAATACCCAATCCACTAATTACTTGCTATACTCTTTGAGTCTCCATTTCCTTATGTGAGGTATGGGGATAATTATAGTGAGGAGTAAATGACCTAATAGATAAAAGTACCTAGTACAATAACTGGCACACACTAAGATTTCAACAAATGGTGATAATAGTTATTATTGATGATATATATTGGGATTTTTATCAGTGTTAGTATTGGTATTAATATCAGTATTATCAGTAGCTTGTTCCAACAGTTCATGTGAATTAAATTTAGGTTTTCTAACAGGTAGAAGGTTCACACTTCCTGATTAACATTTAATATTTTGTCTTCCTTCCCCCAAAGATTGCTAATCAATCAATTACAACACTGGTTTTGGCGAGCCAGTCATTTATGTCATGGAAAATACCACTAAAAGTTCTAGTTATAAAAAAATTAAACAAAATAAGTTTATCCATGACTTGGTATATAGAGATAACTGATTTTAGCAAGTGCTAAAGCCTAGACAGCATTGAGGAAGATCTTTTCAAAATGAAAGGAAAATTTTATATCAAATTGAAAGTTATTGCCCTCAGAAGACAACATTCCAAGTGCTTTATAAATGGTACAGAAGAGGTAGTACCATTTAACCTTGTAATGTTTACTTGTGGTTCTCTAAGCAGAGGTTCTCAATTTTGATACTGGTTTGAACTTTTTCCTACCTTCATGACTCACATATCATGAAGCCAAGTAGGTAGCCAAGTGCTTGAAAGTTCAATAGGAAGGAAAGTGGTGGTTCTAGTTTCTAACAGCTAAAATATTCTAAGATCCCTAACTATGGCCCAGTGGGCAGTGAGAATATTTCTAAGTGTCTTGAACTTGGCAGAACATGATTTCTGAGGCAGGTGACTATCAATGACTGGCCCATTGGGTCAACAGCTGCCCATCCCTGAATGCCACCTTTTCACCTGATGTTGTCAAAAGAGCTCATAATGTGTAAAATTCTTTGTTAGTGCTGGGGATGTAGAGCAGGGACTGGAGGAAAGTGTTATTCTCCCATCATATGGTAGCACTGTCCAAAAAGGCACTGGCCAGCTGACTTCAGCCTAGTGCACTCAGTATGCTGAGTGAATGGAGGAATCAGGGGTGAGAGCTGAAGAGGTTGGAGAATGAATGTGTAGAATAATGTGGGTGTGGTGGGGGAAGGTTGGGCTGGTTGAAGGGGCACCCATATAGTCATCAGTTCACTTTATACTATTAAACCACCGGACCTCACATGTAACCCTGGCCTCATGGGAGTATGCTTGGCCTGGGGTTGAGAGTAACTATAGCATTTATTATGAGGGTCAGAGGAAAGGGAGCAAGAGGTGTTTCAAAGGTCATGGCCAGGAACTGCTCCTGATGCCATTCTCCATATAGCCTTGGCCTCAAAGTGAGCCTCTTCTCCCAGGGGCTGTGCACCATGTGACAGCTACAAATACTTCTTCAAAAGGAGGTTATAAGGCAACATTGTAGAATGAATAAAAGTGAAGGTAGTGTGAAATTCACATTTATAAAAGGATGAATGCCTACATTATAAGGTACTTTTTACAACTTTATATAAAGTATACAAGGTATTTTTTTTTAAATCAATTGGATTTAAAGTTATACTTATAATATTGCTATGCTCACTTATATATCCACATACTTGAGTAGGACAGAAAGTAAGAATGCTCAGAATTATAGAGCTCTGCATATCCCCATGGGAGCATGCCAGGCATGAGAATATCAGCATTATTTAGAAGCGCTGCTCCAATGAAAGCTTTCTCTGACCAACATTTTTTCTATTGGGTGTTCTGTCTTTTGAAAGGAAAAACTGCCGATACAAGATTTATAAAATTTCTGATATGCTAGTATAAAATTATTGAGCTGTGGGTTTCACAGCTTTCCTCATCCCTTTTGTTGCCTTTAATTTCTTCTCCTCTTACTATTCTGTCAAAAGAAAGGATAAAAGCTTCTTAGGTGAATTCTTGAGAAAAAAGCAATTAGAGTAGAATAAAAACCATAGGGACCCTAGTGGATGAGAGAGTTATGTCAGTGTAGAAGTGTGGGAGAAACCTGGGAGTCTGGGAATACTTGATGTTTAATAAGAATACAGGAGGGTTTAATCAGAGTTGCCGTGGATTATACACTTAAACTCCTTTACCTGTTTGAAAGATAAATGGGAGGAAAGACTGAAATTCTATTCTCTGTCATGTTTCTTTAAACCAACATCACTTGGAGACAGATGACTGGGCTTTGGGACTTGGGGGGTAGATGGGGCAGTTCATAAAACAAACCACACATTCTTCAGCTAACATGCTATCCTTCATACCACATCTCTTGCCCTTAAACAGCCCCAGTTCTCTGGGATCAGGGACAGGGTGGGTAGGTGGCATTGGAGGTGAAGGGGTAGATAAGGGTAACCCTCTCAGGCTGCTGTGAAAATAAGAATGGTGATAATGGTTAGGCCTAGTACCCTTATAACTCTGGTTCCTTTTGTTTCTCAAACAAAAAATATATTTTTTAATTTTTTAAAAGGCTTATTTATTTTTGAGAGGGAGAGAGAGAGAGAGAGAGAGAGAGCGAGCACAAGCAAGGGAGGGGCAGAGAGAGAGAGAGAGGGACACACAGAATCTGAAGCAGGCTCCAGGTTCCCAGCTGTCAGCACAGAACCCGAGGTGGGGCTCAAACCCATGAACTGTGAGATCATGACCTGAGTCGATGTCGGACAGTTAACCAACTGAGCCACCCAGGTGCCCCTCAAACAAAAGTACATTAACAGCAGAAAACACTAGCCCATATATCTTTATCAGAAACAAGGACAGGAAATCAGTCATCAAATGAAACTGCCAACTTTATATAAAGTATGCAACTCTTGCCCATGTGTGGTGGTGCCATCACAGACTTGCCATTTGCTGGCCTGTCCACAGGACACCGCATATAACATCAAACCATAAATTTCTGGCCTTAAGACACAAGCCCTCATGTTGACTTTACCTCAGGATCATTTTGACTTTTTGGCATATTTCTCATCTTAGAGTCTTCATCATTATTTTCCAAGTACGATAAACATTCATAATCTTGAAAAAGCAGGGAAGAAATAGTTTTATCTACTTTTCTTCAAAAAGAAGGTTCTTACCTGCCTGCTTCTACAGCCATAGAACAGTTAGAGAGCTCTGTTGATGGGCACTGGCTGTGGGGTCCATTAACCCTATACCACAATGAAAGGCTCAGATTAAATGAGTTCAGTTTATAGATAACCAAAGTTCTTTTCCATTAATGCACACTCACTGCATGGTCTCTTTCTGTTAGCTCTTTCTCTTCCATGTCAATGCATACCCATCTCTTCAATAAGACATATAAAAACAAAAACCAAGAAATATTTTCTCCAACTACTTCTCTTTCTCTTCAGAGACAGGCTTCTTAGTGCTTTGTATTGCTCTTCTCTCTGACCTCATATTTACTTCTGCTCCATTGCAGTCTGTCTCACACAACTTTATTCAAATGCTCTCGCTAAGGCTGCGCATAAATACCTGGCCACTCTGTTGCTAAATTCAATGGGCCCACGTCACTTTTTATCTTACTGAAGCTTTGTGAAGACTTGGGGCATTACACTCCTTGAAAACTCTCCCCATTGTTTTTGTTTGTTTGTTTGTTTCTTTTTTTCTTTTTCTTTTCTTTTTTTTTTTTTTTTAGCTCCTATGACACTGCTCTTTCCCTGCTTTCATTATTACCTGTCCGGTTCTTCTTTCTCAGTCTCCTCTGGGTACTCTCCTTCAGCTTATTTCTTAAATCTTGGTGTTGTGCTCTTTCCCTGTGTTAATTTGCATACTTTATAGTCTCCATGGGTCATCTTAATATTCATGAATCTTCAGCTATAGTCTCTATGTTGATGATCTTCAAATCTTCAGCTCAGATCTTTCCACCTGAGGTTCAACCTACACATATAACTGCCTATTGGACATCTCCACCCACACACACCACAGGCACCTTCAATTCAGCTTACTTGAAATGGTCTCATTTCTATTCTAGAACCTTATCCTTCTTTCTCTTTCTCTTAGTGGTAATATATCAGCCAGCTTGTCTAAGAAAGTAACTTTGACAAAATTCTTGATTCTTCTCTCTCCTCCCTCCATATTCAATCGGCGACCAAGACACATTTTTTTCCTTGCCTGATAATAAATCCATTCTCTTATCTCCTGACCCCACGCTTTTTTCCCATTTCATGAGTCAGGCCCTAATCTTTTCTATCTTGAGTTTCTATAAGCATCTGTCTCTGTTTCCAGTCTTGTTCCTTGTTTTGCACTCAGTCTAAATCAGCTCTGGAGTGATCTTGCAGAAATGTAAATGTGATCATGCCATTCTCTTGCTTAAAATCCTTCAATGACTGCCCTTTCATGATAAAATCCTAAATCGTTCCCCTCCCCCTGCCGCCCTTTAAACTGCCTCTGTTGGACTGCTTTAGGGAAGATGGGCTAGAGTAATAGTTTAATCTCTAGCTATTTCACGCTTGGCTTCACTTTACTGAGGCTGCCAATTAGTGATTTAGAGGTGAATTCTTGTGTGCTCTGCAGTGAACTGAGGCCTGCTTTAAGTAGTCCTTGAAGAGGCTTTGGCCTTAATACTAAAACCTGCACCGACTTGAACCTATGACCTAAAGTTGAACATCTGTATATCCTGTTGGCTGTCCCCTGAGTTAGGAAAGTGAGCTTTGGAAATACTTTGGGTATTTCTAAGTCCTATTTGGCTAAATAAAGACATATATTCTCAGTCTGAAAATATTTTAAATGTAATCTTTTCAGACATAGATAGTACTGTTTCTTTTCTTCTACACTCCCCCCTTCTTATAACTGATTTTTAGAGAGAGAGGAGTAGATCTTCTCAACTCTACTGACTTTCACAAAATGGTGTATGAGCGCCTTCATTTTCTTGTCTTGTCATTTGTCTTTTTCTGGTTTTAGGAATGGAAAGTAACAATAGCTGGGTGTGATCATATCAGCAGGAAACATCCTCACTCCTGGCTGATTCACAAATTGCCCCTGTCTTGCTTGCCATTTCAAATAGAGGGACAGAACATAGAATGGACAAGAAAATTAAAGAGGCTGCAAATATATACCAAAACTACTTACAGAGGCAAGGAAGGATAGGTAAATAAAAAAAAAGATATACAAATACCAAAGATGCCCACAGGTTAAAAAAAAGAATATATATATATATATATATATATATATACACACACATATATTTTTATGTGTATATATATGTACATATATGTGTGTGTGTGTGTGTATATATATATATATATATAAAGTAATTCAGAAAGATTAGATATGGAGAGAACAAAAGGAGTACCTGTTTTCTTTAAAAAAAATCCATTTAACAATGTTAATAAATTATTTTTTCAGCTGATAAACAAAATATGGCTTATATAAAATATTCTAAAAGGTTGGCAACTAGACAGTTATTACAGTAAACTTTCTCCTCTCTACCTGTTAGTCTTGTCTATAGCCTGAAAGAAATGATTGTTGAGGGGGAAAAATCGACACGATGCATCTTACACAAGGATGTCCTCCACCAGGGTGTGAAGGGCACTGGGATTGCGGATCAGTTTGTCAAGGAAGCTGACAATGTCAGTAAATTTTGGTCTGTGGTTTCTCTCCTTCTGCCAGCAATGGAGCATCAGCTGGTGTAGAGATGCTGGACAGCCCATGGGAGCCGGAAGTCTATAGCCTTCTTCAATGGACAGAATGACCTAAATGCAAACATACATAGGTTAGTCTCTTACTTTTTGGAACAAATAACACAATATATGCTAAATTATAATTCCTTTTTATATAGGAAATAGAGGCCAAAATTTTGGTAAGCATGAAAATTACTTGTGAGTACAAGCAGCCCAAACAAAGATAAACACACAAGTTGCAAGTATCTACATTAATATCTGCTGACACCTCTTTGAGGAAAATGTTTTTAAACATGAGGTATTCAGAAGGGAGGTTAAGCTTCATCACAATTTCAAGAAATAGTTCCTGTGTGATTTAGCTGGAATGTCTGAAAACCCAATTAGGACATCAGAAAGTCAGCATTGGATTGATGCATTTTGTGCAAACCACCTGTGGCAAATGTTTTAAGTAAAATTATACCTCTGCTGAAGCACTGAACTTCTGAGTCATTTTTTATCCTTTTATAATAATGTCAGTGTGTATTCTTTTGCTGGCTATCATTCCTTCTTTCTTCTTTATTGCCTATTTAATTTCTCTTTGCTTACTTCTGGCTTTCCCTTAGTCTGACACTGATGTGATTATGAAGTACTCTCAGAACTTCTAGGGTCATTCAATCCTTGAAATGCTATCAATGGTTACCTTAAGGCCACAGAGCATTAGGGTCATTCAGCCTGAGTATCCTTGGGGCCAGCAAGGTCCAATTGAACTTTCTGTGATGACAGAAATGTTCTCTCTGTCCAACATGACAGCAAGTAGTCACATGTACCTGTTGAGTGCTTGAAATGTGGCTAATAAGACTGAGGAACTGAATTTTGTATTTTAGTTCATTTTAATTAGTTAAAATTTAAATTTAAATAGCCATATGTGGCTAATGGCTATTGTACAGGACAGTGTGGCTCTAGTGAAAGGAATCTTATGAGAAGTCAAAGTTAAGAGTAACAAATGATGATAGTAAGTTTTTTTGTTTGTTTTGTTTTGTTTCGTTTTACTTAGGAAATCACACAGAAGATAAAGCAGGATTATCATCTACTTCATATACAGCCCACCTGAGAATTTCCTAGTAATATGATATAATTGACTCTGAATTTATACAGCTTATTTATTTATTTATTTATTTATTTATTTATTTATTTTTTGTGAGGTGCTCAAAGGATTCATGTGACCCTTTATTCTTATATCCTCTCTGGGAGAAAGACAAAGAAAAGGGTTCATTCCCCATTTTTGAGGTGGGAAACTGAGGAACAGACTCATAGTTAAAGACAAGCACAATTCAACCTCATCCCTGCCCCTCATCAACAATAGAAATACAAAAATGCAAGTGCTAATATTGCTAACAGGAGACCTCTCTTTACTGTAGCAATATCTACATGCTTTCTTTAATTCTTAATTTCTTTTTTAATGGCAACTATTTGACAGGACCCTGAAATATCCATAATTTATGCTAGAGGCAGTTTGTAAAAAAGGAGCAATAATATGCCTTCCAGAACCTCTTAGCTGCTAAGCTTTAGCTTTTTTGTAATAGGGGATTTCTCACAACCCCATCAGTGTCTTTGTGACCAGAACACTTTAACCCATCAGGATAATAGCATTTTTTTAATTCATTTTATCTCATTATTGAACAGGATTTTTTTTTTTACCTGTTTTCTGATTATTTTTGCTACTGAATAGGCTTGGATTTTAAGATATTTTACAACACTTTTTAGTATAT
This sequence comes from Herpailurus yagouaroundi, assembly GCF_014898765.1. Classification (NCBI taxonomy): domain Eukaryota; kingdom Metazoa; phylum Chordata; class Mammalia; order Carnivora; family Felidae; genus Herpailurus; species Herpailurus yagouaroundi. The sequence continues at coordinate 46,414,945 of NW_024412403.1, read as the reverse complement.
CAAAACTACTGTAGATAGTTTTGAAAAGTAACTAAGAAAAATAGTATAGGAAAGGATACAAAAATGCTGATTTGAAGGGGCACACGCACTCCCATGTTTATAGCAGTGCTATCAACAATAGCCAAATTAAGAAGAGACCAAATGTCCATCAACTGATGAATGGATTAAGAAGATGGGATATGGATATATATCTATATATCTATATATCTATATATCTATATATCTATATAT